>NC_135656.1:60678176-60935918 GCF_964188315.1 Podarcis muralis | reverse complement strand
TTAAAAAAAAATCAAGGTTCCAGAATCTTTTTTTTTTTTTTTTTTAAAGGATCTGACATTACATTTTGGTAGAACAACCTCTGTACTGAGTTCAATAAATATCACTGAACTCATTGATACCAGAATAAAATACCTGCATGCATGGACAACTTGCTGCCTTTGAGTTTTTTAGATCTTTACACCAGTACCTACAGAATACTTGACTAATAGGCTAATTGCCAAAGCATAGTACATCAGCATGTATTATTTATTACGTTTCTAATCAGAAACTAAAGATCAGGGGTAAATGGCTGATTCTTAACATCAAAAAGGTTGCAAAGCAGTTTTTAAACTGATTTCTGAGGGGAAAACAACAGGAGCTGGTGAACATCTGGCTCAGGATGATTCACTTTTTAGGAACTCTCAGGTGGCTAAACTAGGGGATATGGAGAGCTTAGAAATTATCAGGACAAAAATAACAGTGATTTTAAGAGACAAAAAGGAATTGTAGGAGAAACTGCATACAAAAAGGAGTTTTGGAAATGTATCTATATATAGCCTTTTATATTCTAATGTTAGAGGCTTTTAAGCAAAGGCAGGGGGAGAAAAACCTGGGTGCATAGTACTAAAACAGAATGTAGCTGCTGCAACATTAAGGTAGGAAGATGAGAATCATTGGGATATAGGTATCCTTTTATATACAGAAAGAACAGGTAAGGCCATGTTGGGGTGGTGTTAATTAGAATGTCAAAAAGCAGAATAGATCATAAGTCACATTATGTAAACATGAATTTGATTGCAGCACTGATGCAATGCCCCTCCCCTGACCAAAAGCGATGGAGAATGAAATCAGATAAAGGAGAAAGTGTAATAACCAATGGCTACAATTACCCTCACATGGACTACATTCAAAATTGCAACACATAACATGTCTAGATGTAATAGATGGCTGTCCTTGAACATGGAATTGACTGGAGGTAAGAGACCTTGGACATGAATGGAAAGAGGTATCCACAATTGGCTGAGAGATGGGAGTTTTGTTGAATCAATTGGAAAACAGTGAACACGGTGCTATCAAATTCAACATATATATTAATGGTAAGTTGCCTGTAAAGAGGAAATTTTCTTTTTTTAACACACACACACACACACACACACACACAGACACGAGGATCAGTTTTAAAGAACTAAAATGCCTCCAGGACAAAATGTGAAGGTCTTTTAAATCTACACGTAAAATAAAAAAAGAGAGAATAAGAGATTTACCAGTAAAAACCTTGGTCTGGATGGCATATACCTGAAAGCTCTTAAAGAACTTAAGTATGCAAAATTCTGACCTTATGAGAGGCTGGAATTGGGAAGACAAAAAACATACCACTATTTGAAAAAGGGAATCAGGAAATAAGAGACTATTCAGCCTAGTATTGGGTAAACTGATACAAAGCATTACCATATCCACAACCATTAAAATAAAAGTTGCTCAAGAAAATGTAGTTTCTGCAAAGTGAAGTTCTCAGTCATCAAGCTTTCAGATTTATTTTTTTGCTTGTCAGCAAGAATGCAGACAGGAAGATTCAGAAGACATTGAGGGCAGGATCCAGATTGGAAGTAAACTCAAAACAGAAGAGAGAAAGAATTCTCCGTCTATTTAACTTACAGCATTCATTTCCACAAGTATTTCAGCAATTTACAATGCAATCCTCTGCATGTCTACTCAGAAGTAAGTGTCATCAAGTTCAATAAGACTTACTTCTAGGTAAGTGTGTATTGGACTACAGTTTTGGATGTTTTTAAAAGCCAGATTTTTTGCACAGATTCAGTGTTTTACAAAGCAAAAGAGGCTTTCACACTGTGTTTGACAAAGGGTGACAAATTTAATTAGGATACTGAAATTAACATGCTTTAGATTTTAAACCACATTATTTTGCTGAAACATTTAATAAAACTAAGTAAAATACTTTTAAAAAAACACACAAAACAAGACTATTTGCCATGCTACTCTTGTGTATCCAATAACTCTCCGCTTACCACTTATTTCCAACTCCGCCCAGTGTGACTTTTTTCCATTAGCTGCTTCCTCTGAGGACATAATTGTGTACATCCTCCGTGGGTCAGGTGGATCGTACTTCTCTTTGGGCATTCCTGTCAGAAATAACAGAACAACATGTGGTTCCAAACAAAATTCTTAAAAGAAGCACCTCCCTTCTTACAGACTAGAATACTAGAATAATGCCAATCATTGATGAAGGCAATAATTACTATTACAGTGGTATCTCGGTTTAAGAACAGCCCTGTTTACAAACTATTTGGTTTACAAACTCCGCAAAACCAGAAGTAGTGTCCAAGTTGTGAACTTTACCTTGGTCTAAGAACAGAAGCCGAATGGTGGAAGGGCACCGGCGGTGAGAGGCCTCATTAGGGAAAGCGTGCCTCAGTTTCATAACAGACTTCCCGAACGGATTCAGTTCGTAAACCAAGCTACCACTGTACTTCCAAACAAGAAAAAGCGGCAACCTCACTCCTATGCTAATGTCATAACATCCATACATTTGATGGCTTGTAAAAACTCAAGTCACTTAAGTGTGCTTTAAAAAAATAAAGTTGGCTTGATATGAGTAACTGCAAATCCTCCTGAACTTTGCATGGCTGGACTGTAGCCTACTGTTCCAAGACTAGAGTTGCACCTGTTGCGCCACCCAATTTTGTCACACCCATTTTGCCCCTGTCCCCAAACACTACTAGCATAAGGCTAAGCATGAAGGAACGAGGCACTCAGGCTGAAAAGGTTCCCCACCCCTGCATGAGCCCAAGGTTCACTGCTACTTATTCCCAATCCTCCAAACCATGGTTTGAGAATTCCCTGAATGTGAACAGTACGTTGCTACATTCTGCACAATGTCTAATCTGCCAGTGACATTTAATACATGCTAATTGGAAGTACTTCCCTGAATCATTAAAAAGAAAAAGAAAAACAGAGTTTGGATTATTCTTATCCACCTATTCTGATCCATTATACTGCCACTGCTTGGCATTTTATCAGCTAACCCCATAGGCACTAAGTTTTCTGATAAACAAGATTCCCCAATGCTTGATTATTTCTGTTGCTATGCAAGTGGAAGATGGGAGAGAATTTGAGGTGTAAACTCCTTTGTGCAGAGGAATAGCACTTGTGGTCAATCTCAACAAAGCGCTCCCAGCTTGACTTAAGAAGGGAAAATGTCTGCCCTATCCTTTCCTCAGGTCACACACACAAACATTCCTGGCCTTGAGTACAGGAGAACAAGTCTCAATGGCCCCTATGAAGCATGAACAATTGTAATACAAAGTAGAAGGAATTGAGATCTATTAGAGGAAAGTTTTATAACAAATATAAAAATATTTTTTAAAGTACTGTGTAAACATCAATAGTCATTGCCTCCAACAGCAAATCTGCATGATTATCTTCAGCTTGGAAGCAAAATGGAGACTCCATCCTCCTCACACACACTATATACCATTAAAGCATCCAGGTTTAGGGCTGACAGCCAGTCTGGATCCTGAGCCCTTATGCACTCCATAGCTTAAGGCAGCAGTGGCGAATCTATGGCACGTGCGCCAGAGTGGGCACACAGAGCTCTCACTGCTGGCACGTGCGCCATTGGCCATCCCCAGTTTTGTTGTTTTTTCCATTTGTGCTCCCGCTCCTCCCCATGCTACTGCGTGCATCCACTGCTTAAACCCAGAACTTTTTTTTTGCTGGCGTTCGGCGACTGGTCTGTTTTTCGATTGGTTGTGGCAGTGGCTGTTTCTGATTGGGCGTAACAGTGTTCGTTATTTGCCCCTTGTGATTTTTTTCTGCACTTTTTTCGGTGCTGGGTGGTAGTTCCCAGCTCCCCCCTCCAAGCCAGGCATCGCCCATTCCCTTCTGCCCCCCGCAGCTCCAATCCTCTGCAGGCCTCTCATCCCCCGTGGGCCTGACCTACTTGGGCTAGGAGGGCACCTGCGCCTGCCGTCTCTGTGCACGCCTGGCCCAACCCAACCTCACCCCTCTGCCATGGCGACGTTGCTGGAGAGAGGGAGGAAGATGGGGAAGACCACGCCGGGATCACGGGCGGAGAGCAGGCAGGCGGGCTTGGCTGTTGGGCTGGCTGGCTGGGGTGGGGGCTATCCCTCTCCTCCTGGCCACCGCTGCTCACCTGGTCTCAGGGTTGCTCCGTCCTCCCCATTGCAGTAGCCCAAGAGCGAGCCAGCCAGCTCGCCGGGGAGTGCGCCCGGCACGAGGGGGGAAGAGGGAGGGAGATGATAAAGAAGTGGGTTTCGGTTTTTGCAGTTTGGCCACTCAGTCTCTAAAAGGTTTGCCACCACTGGCTTAAGGGGTGTTAATAAAAATGGTTTCCTAAGCAGTGTTACAAGGTTTGTTTCATAACAGAAGCACTCCTCTCAAGCACTGAGGGTACACCACAATATTTTAAAAACTCAACAGCCTCTAAAATAACAATTTAGCTGGCTACCATTTATTTCTGATATTGCATATATAGATTTCTATTCATTCCATTAACTCACTCTGCATCACAGTGTTAAGAGTTCTACGTGTAAAAACTGCCCAGCTCCATTTTCTTGCTTGGGGAACTTTCCATTGGCATTCCTTTCCTGCCAAATATGCCACTGCCTCATGCAAAGTAAAGGAGGGGGCTCACCTAACATAGCAACAAATGAAAGCATGGGTGGCCTTGACAAAACTTAACAGGTAGCACTATTTCCTTTCAGTTTAAAACCGTCTACAGAACTGGAAAATTTGTCAGGTTGCAAATTGTTTTCTCTAGCCATTTCAGCACTTGAGATGAAAGGACCAAGTCACTATCTTCTCTCCTGTTGAGCCCACCAAGAAGTCACTCCTGCTAGCCTCTCTCTTTCTGGAGAAGCAACTCAAGAGAAAGGCATTGAGCATGTACATTCTAGAGAGGTTTCCGAGAACTCTTGAACAACTTTTTAAAATATTTTCAAAAACAGTCATTCAAAAACAGGTCTACTGCTTCCAAAATCTGTTGCCTGAGGCTGACTCACTATACTTTATGGTTAGGACAACAGCTGGGTACAGTGGTGCCTCGCAAGACGAAATTAATCCGTTCCGCGAGTCTCTTCGTCTTGCGAAGCACGGCTATTAGCGGCTTAGCGGATATTAGCGGCTATTAACGGCTTAGCGGCTTTAAGAAAAAGGAAACAAACTCGCAAGAACTCGCAAGACGTTTCGTCTTGCGAAGCAAGCCCATAGGGAAATTCGTCTTGTGGAACGACTCAAAAAACGGAAAACTCTTTCGTCTAGCGAGTTTTTCGTCTTGCGAGGCATTCGTCTTGCGGGGCACCACTGTAATTTTCATCAGAAAGGGCACACATGGTATTTACCATTCCACATGAAGAAGAAAAAACAACAACAACAACAACAACAACAACAACAACAACAACAGGTTACTAATCTGAGATTAGGGTCAAGTGGATCCAAATTAAGTTTTTGTTTTTAAAAAAAGCTTTATAATTACCAAACGTGGTGTTACAAGTATGAAATAATCTATACTTACGACTATTGTTTGCAAGTATAGAGGTACAACTATCCAGGGATTGATTATTTAATTGGTTTATTTTATTTATATCCCACCCTTCCTTCCAAAGGATCACTGGGGTTGTCATTAGGATCAAGAATGAATCTGAATGTTAATTCCTATGGGATCTTGCAGATTCCTAATATCTTACTGCTATGTTTGTTCATTCAACTCAAAAACATACAAAGATATGAATAAAGTAACTAAATGGCAAGAAAGTACCTACAGTGTTTTATGTTGATTCAGCAATGTGCTAATTAGTGTTTTCATAATGACTGGAGTTATTTGAATATGACTAGGATCTAACTGACCCCAGAGTTTTTTTAATGAAACTGTCAAATGTGTAGGAGGGTTATTAACAATTTTCTTACATCATTCATGATACATACATAGCATATATTAATCTTCACAAGGCATTAGCACCTTTGTTTCATACATTCTGAAAACCAGTCTGATAAGTTTCCATATGCTGATGTAACATTTATTTAATTACCCTAAAATATCTATTAAAACATTAAGATGAACACTGACTGCTCCTTGCTAATTAATTTTTACTTATATATTTTTACTTTACCCCATAACCAAAGTTTTGCTTTCCCCACTAACATTTTATTAATGGATTAGATTTTTAGAAATGTTTCTGCTACAAACAGGTACTGAAGACATTTCACTACTGCAATAAGGTTCTGAGCAACAGTTCATATTTGTGCATTTCAGAGACAGCTTTTTCCTCATTTTTTTCTGTTTAATGTAAAATGGTTCCTTTATAGAATAGGGATATTTGTTGTGCACTGTCAGAATAAGAATATACAACTATCTCATTAATATTCAATTTGGAATCAGAAAGCAGCAGAAAATGGATAGCTAACAATGCAAATGTGAAACATCTTCAAGTTCATGTGTTTTTTCTGTTGTTGTTCTTAAAGTACTTTTACACTAGAAAAGTATTTTCACATACCACAAATTTAAATGGAAACATAAAAAAACTGATCACATCACAGAAATAGAAGTGAACTACTGAAATGTTTGGCGAGGAAAACAGCTCTGACAGAGTGACCTCCGACTGGCTTTTCCCTTAATTTACCTTAACACAGGTACAGTGGTACCTCGGTTTACGAACTTAATCCGTTCCGGAAGTCTGTTCTTAAACCGAGGCACGCTTTCCTTAATAAGGCCTCCCGCCGCCAGTGCCCTTCCACCATTCGGCTTCTGTTCTTAGACTGAGCTAAAGTTCACAAACTGGGACACTACTTCCGGTTTTGCGGAGTTCGTAAAAACAGTTCGTAAACAGGGCTGCTCTTAAACCGAGGTACCACTGTATTACCAACCTCAGATTTCAGCTCATAATTTAAACCATTTTAATTCAGAATGCATCAAACATCTTGCTACATCTTTCCTAGAGCATCGTATTTTTAGATGGGCAAGCAATCACAAAAACCTTTAACAATATACTATTACTATTTGATGGATAATATTAGCCATTACCTAAAAAGGCAATTTCCTAGTGACACAAGCCCCCAAAGACTTGCTTCTATAATAGTAATTACCTTTTGAAAACTCCATCCTTAACTAGACTTCATACAAACTTGTCACTCACGAAAATACATTCACCTCTGGTTACGTATCCTTCGGGATATGTGGACGGCAAAACCGGAAGTATTTTTCCGGGTTTCATCGTGCACACATGCGCAGAAGCGGTAAACCGCACCACACGCATGTGCAGAAGCAGCACCTCCGGATACGCACACCTCAGGATCTGACCGGAGCTCCGGAACGGACCCCGTACGCCACTGGAGGTACCACTGTATCAAAATTAAGGTACACTGCCTAGAAACCTGAGTGTTAGTACCACACAGTCCAAACTGTAGTATTTTGGCATTCAACAGGTAAGATTCGGGACATGGAATTCACCTCATAATGAAGGCCAGCCCAGGGCAAGAGAAGGCAAGATACAGGAGATGGAATGTGGACCTGTTAAAACACTATTGCCCTTTCACACATTTCAATTGGGCCTAGACCGAAAAACTTCCCTCTCGTTATAGTAGCTAGGAACATGTATGCAATTTGCATTCCAAATTAAAGCCACTGCCAATCTGATGCCCTCCAGATGCTTTGGACTACACTGGAAAGTTTCAGAGATACTATCGCTTGTGAGCCACTGCATTACCAGTAGCTCTAGCCACACAACCATTGGGCCTCCATGACAGACATAGCATTTGCATGTGTGCGCACACACTGAGAGATAGATATACCCATTTCTGCAGGCATCTTACACTGTGCTGGATTTGGACAATTTTCCTACAAAGAAGCAGGCTTTTGTGCAATTTGTGCAGACACCATTCCGGTTAAATCAATCAGTAATCCATGCATGGATACACGTTATCTGGGTGAGGGTCACATATTTTAAGATTAATTTTATAAATGCAGTGCCAAAATACCACACAATACTGGCATTATTAGAAAGCTCCCTAAAACCGAAGCAAGCAAAAATTTAACAAAACTGATGCAAGCAGTTTTAAAAAAAAAGATGAAAAGAGAATATAGACCATTCTGATTGATTTAACTGGAATGGAGTCTGACAGGCTGTAATCCATTGCTTCAGTGACTTGTAAGCATGTGCACTTGTGCCTAAGACTGCAACCAATTTGGTACATAGCAAAATCTTAACACACAACCATTTTAAAAAGATTTTACTGTTCAATTTACCATACATGTTTACTGCTAGAATACACTACTAAGAGTTAAAGATTAAGCAATGTGATAGTCAGTGAAATATGAGTAAGAAAATTTCTTTGTGCCTTTTTTCAAGTTTAGGCATCTCTTTTGGTAGTTCCCACAGTTCTCTCACTCTGTCCCATTCCAACAGGGGTTGGAACAGCATCAGCCAGTTCAGATGCAGGTTTTGCCTAATACAAGCAAAATTAAATTAGTAGGTAAAGTGACATAACTGTTGTATGCCCCTCCCTTGGGAGCTGAATAATGCTGAAAATCTATCTATGATGTACAATGAAGCTCTATTTTCCATTTCTTCAGCCCCAGGAGCTAGGGAAAACCAAAGAGAAAGGAGTGCATTTCAGACTTCAGTTTTGGCTTTTAAAGTCCCTACTAGCTACTAAAACAGAAGTAGTGACAGCCATTTCACACAGCCTATAAAGCAACGTTCTGTGACAGGAAAGTGGGTTGAACTAGATACTTGCTATCCTGTGGGGGCAGGCAAGGCAACAGAGAAAAATTTCCTTTGTTCTTTGTACACCAAACATTATAAGCCTGTATGCATACTGCAAGTATGATTAAAAAGGACTAATGTATTTCAACCATTCTCCTTAATACAACAGGGACATTTATAAATAAGGTTATATGCATATAAACAAGTTGTGTGTATAAAAAATGCAATACCTGTCATTTTTGTAGACTGGAACTTTACAGGCACTATAGAGGACTGGTCTATTAATTGGGCAGGTAGCCAGAATTTTTCTATTAATTAGATAGGTAGCCAAGAAAGCTCATTTCCTGGCTAAAAGCAATCCCTTTTCTCCATTTATTTCATTTCTTAACCTATTGGGTGGCTATAGACAATCATTTACAAAACGTAAGGAACGTTCAGAGAAAGTTGGCGACCAGTAAACTTTACATCGCCTCTGGCCCCCATTTCTTGAAGAACAAATGTGCAGTAAGCTTCACTTTATCATGACTATATGTCATGGATAGCCAATTCCTGTCATAGCTGAATACTCAAAGCAGGCCTCTAGTAAACAACTTCTGCAATCTGCTGATCTTTAAAACTTTGGGTTATTAATGAAGAGAATTTTTAATCCTCAGAGATCTCTCAAACACAATAAAATTGTCTGTTTATTTACCTGCCTTATTTACCTGCCTGCATTTGCATAACAATAGTTTTAATTTCTGCATTACAAAAAACAATTGCTATTTGTCTGTTCTAGACCTGACAGGTTGTTTTAGAAGTTTTTGCTGCTATCATACTGCACCCCTCATAGCTTTCTTCCTCAAAGGAAAAAAAATCAGAAGATGCAAGTTCTGACTGTAAATAAATTTTACTACTAAAAAAAAGAAAGTCTGGTCTTTCAAGGAGTCCTGTGGCACCATAAGGAATAAACTTTTTTGTAACATGACTGCAGCCCTATGCATGGTTTCCTAGAAGTAAGCTTCACTGAACTTACTGGTGCTTACTTCTGACTGCATACGTTTTAAACTTCCTAAACAAAGTGAACTTTAAGAAAAGGTCTTCAGTCATCTGAATGCACTCATTAGTGTTTAGTTATAAATGCAAACAGTACTTCAAATAAGTTCTACCGTTTAAATTA
The DNA here is from genome assembly GCF_964188315.1 of Podarcis muralis. Taxonomy (NCBI): domain Eukaryota; kingdom Metazoa; phylum Chordata; class Lepidosauria; order Squamata; family Lacertidae; genus Podarcis; species Podarcis muralis. The sequence continues at coordinate 60,926,041 of NC_135656.1, read as the reverse complement.
CTAAGATGAAGTAGAAATCCCAATTTTTAAAAAAATATTTGAAAGCCTTGTTACCACCTCATTCATTTGCCAGAGCAAAAAGAAACTGTCTTGTCACCCTGGCACTCCAGAGGATGATGTCATCACTCCTTCTCTAACCCCATCTCCCCACCCTTCTGCTGCCCTGTTCCCCCCTCCAATGAATCACTGTTTGTGTGAACCAAGAGTCCAGAATTCAACCCTGCCAGACCATGTTCCTGAAGAAAAATTCTTTCAACTCTAGGAATAAATATGCTTGTAAAGAACTCAAAGTATTTTTTAAAAAGATCTTTTGGATAAAAATATTGAATCAGCAGAAGTCACATTTTAGATTACAGAGTTCAAAATTCCACGTTGTAGCCACAAACTACTATCTAATCTAACCAAAACAAGCATATGCAATAAAGCCAGCCTTGCAAATGCAAGTTCATTCAAAACAGCTCAGCAAACCTCCAACTATCATCAGTTTTGAAAAATAGGTGTCAACTGATTGGGACAGGCATGCCTAATGCTTAATATCCATTAGGTTTTCATGGATTCCCAGGTGCTCCTACAAAGTACCCCTCTCATCTGTTTCTTTCTATGAACTGTAAGAGTCAAAAGCTCCCTGCAAAAACAAAATCTCACATGATACCAATACTGGAAAACCTATCAATTCAACACTTAGTCCAGAACGAATGCTATTAAGTATGTTTTGCATAATTACCATATTTTAACTTATACTGGAACTGAATAAGAAGGAAGAGCATCTGGATATATGCATATTCATCATTCTTGTTAATTTGCAAAAACCTAGCATCTCAATGGCTATTGTACACTTATCAAGTATAGTGTGGTGCATTACATCAAACAAGCAAGAGTTTCCCCCTTGAAGTCTAATTCCCTATCAGTTGACTATTTTAAGGCTGCTAAATTTACACAATATTTACCGGTAAGAATGTGCCAGGAAAATAAGGAAATTTCACGCTGCTCTGGATTTTGTACTCCCTGCCATCAGATTTGCAGTACTCCCAGTCAAATCCACATTGGAAGCCACATATGGCTGACCACTAGGAGAGCTGCAAAACAGATTAAGAAAAAGAAGAGGAAATCCAGTTAGGCTAACGTTCCTATTTTTGGTAAAAGGAATTGTAGCAAATAAGCTAAAAACTGGAAGACTTAAAAGCTTATTTGCATTGTTTTAACTTATCAAGACAGAAAATCTGTAACACCTGCTATTGACAACCCCTAAAGCACTTGACAGTACTTCAATATTTTGGTGAAGCAAGTTAGGCTTGGTGTTGTTGTTTTTTAAAGAGATGCAAGGAGACACCTGAAAGTCAAGGTCACTGCCTCCCACATTTTCAAACTGTGAAAGATGAAGCTCTGTGCAGAGCTAGTTCCAAAAGAAGCAAAACACACCATGGCTGGTGAAAAGTTCTTCATTTTTGTGTGTGTCTCATTTTCAGTTATTTAATCAGATACAAAGTAGAGTTAAATGTAATGAACCCTACAATCCAACTACTTAACACACACTGACATTGCATCTCCAAGGAGAAGGATGCATTAGTGATAAAAGATTACCACAGCACAGGCATAGGCCTTAGCAGTGGATACAGCACAAATGAAGTGGTGCATAGAAATGTGAAAAAGGCAACAGGATTAATGAGCAGGTTGCAGGCAAGTGGGATAGGAAAGGGGGAAGTCCAAGATGGTCCATGAGTGGAAAAGACAGATCTGAAACAATGGCAAAATAAGTAAGAAAGAGCAGGTGGCTCTGTCATTTTCAGCTTGACAACTTGCTAGGACACTGAAAAGGAAGGGAACAGGGATTTTATGGGTGGAAGACTAATTTACAGCCACAAGCGTAAGTTTGAAGCTGAAGCTAAGACAAAACACATAACCACCGTGTGCACAATAAGAAAGGTAATGGGACAAAGTCTGGATTTTTATGGATCAGTCATGACCTATCACTGCTATCACATCTGCAGCATATTGCAGGGTTCAACTGCATTCCCTTACCTTCTTATTCATCCAAACATAAAACATTCTGTTCAGATCTTTCAGACTGCTCTCCTTTGAAATCATTAATTGAAATCCATCCTTCTTAAAAATGAAGAAACTGAACAATATTCCAAAAGAAGAATCATCACTGCTTTACAGCTGAATACTGCCCTAGTCATACTGAAACAAACACTGCAAAAACAGTGTTTCCTTCCTTTTAGGCTATATTATCATCATCCTGGGATTGCCCATCTCAAAGGCTTTTTCCTCCTTAACTGTTTTTAGTTGATGACCTTCTGTGTAATAATACTGGGAAATAAGCATGTTACTAGCTATTCATGCTGGCACTGCATATTCCCTCCCTTGTCTGAAAATTGTAATGCATAAGCAGAAATGAACTCTCTTCCAAGCAGGACATTATGGAAAATTGTAACTGTAAGGAGGCATGGTTATCTGAGGGAAATTGCCAGAGTAAGACATTGCTGTTCGCTTTTTTAATATGAGTATTCACTCAAAATGCATAGGGAATGAATCTTAAATCTGCATTCCCTATGAACTCAAAACAATCTTAACTTTGAAAGAAAAAACTGTAGCAAGCTATAAGCAGTATCCAATGAATACTACTCAGCAGTGAAAACATTTCGAACATGAGCCTCATGGGTAAACTACTATGTTACTCATCCAAATTACAAGTAAGCAAAGAGACATTAATCCCCACCCCATACTGTGAAAGGTATCATTGCACAGAGTAAGATACGGATTTTAATTCAATGGTACACACTTTTATCACAAGCATGCACAATATGGGTCGTGTTCAGCCTGTCTATCACAGTAGAGCACTACAACATACTGTTCATTCTTCCAACCATAATTTATCTAAAAGTAGTTTAAGCCCCAAACAATGGGGGGAGGGTATTACTTCTAGTATTTAGTATACACAGTAGATCTAGACAGGAAGGAATATGCATAAACATTTGTATGTACTCTATACAAAAAATCAAGAACTTAGCATCATTTAGCTTAATAGTCTAAACATCTAGATGTTTTTCATTGTAATTACGCTACCAGAAGCCCTTGGACCTAATTTTACTTCCTCTTTAGCTTTGGTTTCTTACATATTTGGAAGTGTCAATTTACAACACACTTTTATGACTGTATCCTGTAACAGCCTCTTCACATGAGGAATGTAACTTTAATTTTCAAAGTCCATGTTGGCATATCATACATGCCATAATAAAGACATTGCAATTTTTCTGCAGATATTATGACAATACAATATAGATTACCTAAATAATGTGCTACTTACCTGGGGAATATAGAAACTGTGCAAGTTGGGTAAACAGCTGACAGCCCAACACACTTGCCTATTAACCCCTTTCTCACTGCTCAGGTCACTATTTACCTACAAATGGCAGCCACCACAGTGCTGTGCTGCTTTCCTACCTTGTGGAAATGCAGCCAAGCACAATGGCTGCTTCTGCATGCTCTTGTCCCCTCAGAGCACATGTAAGCTCAGACTTACAGCTTCTATAGTGCTGGAATCCTACAAGGACCACTATGCATATTTTAGGTCAAACATTAGGGGGTGGGGGATTTCAACAACTTTAAGAGCTGACCACTATAACAGGAAAACCACTTTGCACAGAAGGAAATCCCCCCTCACTAATACCAACAGACTGTTAATCTTCACAGTCTGCTACAGAAGATTGCAGTAAAATAGCAGAGGGTTCCCATCCTGCACACTAGCCCTTTGTGATGGTGTAGCCTGGACAAATCCAAGATGCATACAAAGCCTTTCAGTTATTAGCTTTGTGTGGTCATGATTTATTCTGGTTTGGCTGAGTTAAAGGCTCTCTCCTTTTTTGAGGTTCAGAGACATTCACATAACTTAGGATCTTTTATCTTCTGCCTTGTCGGCTGTTGGTTTGATGCCATGAATTATACAGAACTTTGCACTTAGCCATTTACTAAGGGGCAAATAATTCCTATGCTGCATAAACATAGTAAGGCTCAATTTTCACCCTGTCACAGATAACACCTGCATGACCTTACACTATATTGATCCTGCATCCCTTACTACCCTAACAAACAGGGAAAACACTCAACAAAAGAATCACAGAAATCCACCTTCTATTTCAGTTTTTTAGCTCAAATACTTGAATGCACCTGTATTGATTAGTAGAGAGATCATATCATTCTGACATGGTTCTTGTTTTAACCCTCACATTTTAGGGGAAGCTTACAAGAATCTGATTTTCAATGCACAACACAATGTCACCAAAAATTATGAAACAGGACATGTTTTTACAAAACTAACATGCTACTTCTAAAACAGAGGTTATGTTTAGACAGGTTAGTGTCTATCAGTTAATTCTTAGAGACACCATCAGTTCTCAGATACACCACCAGTGGTCCTTTTTTGGGAATAAAACATGAGACGTGATGTATCAAGGCTATACTTCACAAATTTATTTTTAAGCTACTGACTTTGGGGGATAATTAATGCTGCTTAGCAATCAGTTTAAACTATATGTGCACTGACAACAGGTTTGACTAACACACAGGCTACTCAGCTTTAAGGGTGACTACATGTAAAAACTACATAAGAAAGGAGTTCGTATGTTAAGTGAAATTTTATGGACTAGTTAAAATGTGAAAAATATTAAAAAGACCTTACTACTAAGAAGGAAGGATTATAAACTTTTTCAATACGCAGCTACAGCAGCAAGAATTCTACTGGCCCAGAAGTGGAAACAAGAGGAAACACTGACGAAAGAGGAATGGAGGATGAAATTAACAGACTATGCAGAACTGGACAAATTAACAGGGAAAGTTAGATATCTTTGAGACCAAAAGTTCATCGAGGACTGGGGGAAATTTGCGGAATATCTGAAAAGTACATGTGAAGTACAAACAACGCTAGTGGGGTTTAAAGAAGCACTGTAAAAACTGAGGTATATTGTTAAATGAAAATGGATGATTGGAGGGGGGACTAATGGCAACAGAGAACAGAAGAAATGCGTAAGCAAGAGTTAAACATGGATGATTGTCAGAGAAGTTGAAGGAAGTCCAAAAGTATGGAATTTGTGAAAATTTTGATTAAAATTGTATATTTATGTCAAAAATTAATAAAAAGCATTAAAAAAAGACCTTACTACTACACTGCTAATGAGCATTTGAAGTATTTCTCTTAGCACCACACCTCAGTGTGAAGTAGGCAACAGGGTTCCATGAAGTATTTTAGGTACAGATTAGAATGTTGCCACAAGTGAAAAATGACATGTTTAAATGTTAACACACATATGCACATCTCAAATGCTTCAGTGTTAACTAGTAGCCTTGTAAGATAAATTGCTAGTTACCAAATACAGTAAACCTATATAGCCTTGTTTTTAACTCATTGCCCAGTTGTCATATGTGAGAAGGAATTTATCACAGGGGAGTGAATGAAGTGCCCAAAAGGGAGAGAACCTGTTTGCTCCCCCCCTTCTCCCATTCCATGCAGCAGCTCATTGCATTTCTATAGTGGGTGGGGAGGAGAGTAAGGCCCCTCCTTCCTTGTCTAGGACATGAAGCGCTTCATCCTTCCTCTGGCAGACCACTGCATTTCAGTATTTGGTGTGTAGGAGGTGAAGCTTCCTCCCCTGCATCCAGCACAGAAACCAAGAAAGCTGGTGGTGGAAGGAAGAAGTAATGCTTCCTGCTGCACTTCTGCAAGACACATTAACAATCAAATCTCCCACACCTTTATTGTAGAAACACAGCACACTGGTAGCAAAGGGACAAAGCAATCCCCAGCATGCCTCAGTTCTATACTGGATGCATGGGAAGTGAAGCACAATGCTGCATGTCCTACATGTTATCACAGTGGCCTAGCAGCAGATGGATTCTGAACATCCAAAGGGTGGCTTTTGTGTTTTATGTACATGCTGGTGGCAAAGTGACAGGGCAATCTGTGACAATGCCACAAGCCTACTAAGCATCTATGCATGGGAGATGTGGCCCCTTCCTGCATGTTTGGCATAGTAACCATGCAGGATAGCTGTAGAGGCATGGATCACTTCATCCCAGTACTAAGTCCACTTCACCTCTTCCTGCACACTCATCATAGAAACCAAGCATGAATGCAGAGGAGGTAGTGTGCTCACTTCTAGCTTGCAATATGTTTCACTAGCCTGCTTTTAACTCATAAGGACTGGCAAAGAAGGGAATGAGTGCTTCATTCATGTTCCAATGGAAGAATCTCCACTCCCCAGCCCCACTCATGCCTAACATTTACACAGTTGATGCAACTCTTGCCTACAAGCAGAGTTCAATGCAGATATACATTATATGTACAATTTGAATGTCTGCATAGGGTTATACAGAAATTAAGATGCAAGTTATTTAACTAATCTGCATCTAAATTCCATACCAAAATAGCCAGATTTAATGTACCATACCCAAAGAACAGGATTTTGGTGGACCATTTTTCTATCAAAAGAATGCAACTTCTTTCTTAAAATAAAGCTGTCATACACTGGGTGGGTTTTTAAAACTAATTTGAGAAATGCATGGGCTAGCATTACAACATACTTACTAAGAATACACCTTATTAATCCACACAAGCCAATATGTACATCTAAAGATATACATTACCAAAAATAATTACCTGTCCATGCAGTACTGTGGTTTCATTTATTTTTATATTTAAGTTCTTCCTTAATTACTGAAACACAAATAGCCTGAACTTGTCAAGACTACACTTAGGATTTCATTACAAAATGGCACAGGGCAATCTCCCTTATAAAGAAAAATGAACTGATCCAAGTGCTTCATGTGAATGGTTCCATTTCAGCAATACTGTGAATAAACCCCCAGAGAAGACTTCATTCCTAGCAGCACACTCCAGAGTCCAGATGAACCAGCAGGAAGAAGACAGGGTGGATAATTCTGTAAAATTACCCCAGTGGAAATGTTGACAAATCCCCAATTACGAGACCTGCTCTAGGATGAAAAGAAATGCAAGAGACAATACAATTACCAGTCAACACTTGCCAACCTTCACATTCATACCAAATAATTACCATAAATATTCCTTAATCCTTTTGAATTTTAAGTCTCTGTTACCAATATGCTAAAATCCAGATAAGATAATAACCCTGAGACATACCAGACACTGTAGAAATGCCCAACTGCTTATACAGCACAATTCAAAAATCTCTGCAGGATACCTCAACAACATAATCATATAAATGTTAGATCTTTACTATTTTAAAATATGAGAATAATGGAATTTCCATTATCTATCTTTTTATAGTGAAAATTTATGAGGTTTTCCTAAAAATCCTTGTCTTTTACTACAGATATTTAAAAGGCTTAACGCAAAACAAAAACTCACCTTAAATAAATTTTAAAACCTCCCAGATCGTTCAACTAGTAAAAGATGAAACAGGTGCTGTTACATTTTTTTATTATCGTTTTAGGGGTTATGCCCCTTCACCAATTCAAAAGTAAAATTCAACATAAAAATCTACCACTAAAAACACAAAACTCACAAGCAACCTGTACATAAAAGTATCTTTCATACCATATATTTTGGATCAAATTCACAATTGTATACTACCCCTTAGAACCTCACCCTTATAAGGAACAGCCTGCTGAAGTTTTGCTTTCTTAGCAGCCTAAAACAGCGCTTCATTAGATACCCCATCTACACAAAAACATATAGAACAAACTTGCTGTTGTAGGTAACCCCAAGAGATCTGCATTCTAATCCTGTTTACCCCTACAGCGGTACCTCGGTTTACTAATTTAATCCTTTTCGGAAGTCTGTTCTTAAACCGAATCCATTCTTAAACCGAAGTGTGCTTTCGCTAATGAGGCTTCCCACCGCTGGTGCCTTTCCACCGTTCAGCTTTTGTTCGTAAACCGAGGTAAAGTTTGCAAACCAGAACACCACTTCCGGTTTTGCAGAGTTCGTAAACCGAATAGTTCGTAAACAGAACTGTTCGTAAACTGAGGTACCACTGTATATGTGTGTGTTCTACAGACTGAGGCCCAGCCAACCTACCTGCATATAAACACTATTCCTGCCCCCAGCTCATTACATTGGACAGCACAGCTGTCAATCATTCCTGCTAAAGCTCTTTCCTTTCTATTTCAGACACAGGCTGTCTATTGTGGCCTTATTTCAAGCTAGCCCTTTCAGATACAAGGGTAATGCAACCAAGCTTAAATTTATCCTGAAGTGCAGGTTTTGTTCCGAAGAACCAGGCTTATTTATCCACGGCAAATATGGATCTACAGTTTTTAAATTTACACCTGTCTGTTCTATTTAAATTAATTTTAAGAGGTTGTGGAGGTGTGGAGAAGAAAAACAGCTGTGCAATGCAAGCTTTCCTTTCTTCCTGCTTATTTCCAGAAATGTTTACACTTCGTTTTTATTAAACCAGCTTTCCCTCCACTACACCTGTACTTTTATCTTAGTTGCTTTTAAGTGCCAAAATAAAATAAAAATAGAGTTTGGTGCATTTGTATAGAGCCACGCCAACCCCACAAACCAGAACCCTAACACACTTATTAGGCACTTCAAGCAAATGAGCCCTGCCCCCCCCTTACCCCCGCACTACTCCCACCACCCCACAGCTCTTGTCAACAGGCACTGAGCACGTCACTTCCTCCAGAACCTTCCCACAGCTTCCAGGAAGGCTCAGCCGCCCCTTCCAAGTGCAAAACACCAACCCCCGTCTCTACTTTCCCAGACCAAAAACTTTTTTCTCCTCGGGAGAACTCCTCCTCCCTGCCAACCCCAACAGGGCTCCTTTTGTTTCCTGAAGAGCAATAATGCCCTCCAAATCAACCGTGCCAGCTCCAAAGCACCACCACACACGCCAGTAATTTTTGTTTTGTTTTGTTTCAAAACACCGCCGCCGCCACCACTCTCTACACCACCTTCAGCGCAATAGGCCGCTCGCCTCACCCGCCTCGTACACAAGCAGTTTTATTTGCTACCCCGGCGCCCCCCCCCCCCCGCACAACACGCTCCCTTCAAAAGCCCTCGCCCAACAACCACCACCACCCACCCGCCCCGTCCTCGTCCAGCCATGCATTTCACGCACTCCAGAGGCGCAGGGCCCGGAGACCCCGCTTCGTATTTATATCGCCCGTCTCCCTCCGCGCCCCTTCCCCGAAGAGGAGCCGCGTTCCCCTTCCCCTCCCCGGCTGGATTATTATAAAAATAGTAACACCGACAACCCCCCCCCCAAACCTCACAGGACCCCAACACAACCCCCGCTACCCCTCTCTGGTCAGCAGCCACCCCCCGTTAACCTTGTCAACACGACCCCCCCCCCGACAAACCGACCCACAAACATCTCCTCGACCCCCCACCCACCCCGGAAAGTCAGCCATCTCTCTCCGCGTCCCACAGGACCTCGAATGCGCCGCCGCCGCCGCTCTCCGCGCCTCCCACCAAAATAATCCTTCGCCCACCCCCCCGCGCGCCCGCATTATGATTACCCGGGGCAGTTTTAACCGCCCCCCTCCCGTCAGAAACCTGCTTTCCTCAGGCCGCGGTCGCCGCTGCCGCCACCCCCGCCCCATAGATTCATTCGACGGGGTGGGGGGGGGGGCGGTTGAGGAAGAGCCGCCTCGACCCCCGCTCCCTCTTCCTCCTCCTCGCCGCCGCCTTTTCCGTCGGCGCGGCCGCCGCCCCCGTACCTGTAGCTGCAGCATCCCCGTCTCTGCGCTGCCTCTGCCTGGCTCTTTGTTTCCTGCCGCGGGCCGGACGGGAGAACGGGCTCCCCCCGCCTCCTCCTTCTCCTCCTCCTTCTCTTCCTCCTCCGCCTCCTTCTCACACTCATTGAAAGCAAACAAGCATCATGGCGGCGGCAGCAGCGACGGCAGAGGCAGCGCTTAGGCCCGGCCCACATCGCCTCGGCTCACAGGCTCCGGGCGCCGAGGCCGCCCCCTCCTCCCGCCGCCAGGACGCGCGATTGGGTGGCGGGCGCTGGGCGGGCGGTGCTCCGCTGGCCCGGCCGAGGAGCGAGCGCTGGCGGAGAGGGGCAGCCGGGGCGCCGCTGCGCCTTCCCGGGGAGCGAGAGACGGGCGCCCGGTCCGCGCGCGGCGGGAGGAAGCTCCACTGGACCCACTTACCTCGGAGGAAACGGGCACGGGGAGCCGGGCAGTTGGAGGAGGGCTAGGCCTCGACCCTGCGGCGGGGCAGAGTTAGGCGTGCCTCAGGCCGGCATCCGTCGGGGTTTCGCCCGCCCAGCTTGTGCCTGGGACCCGGCTGCAAGAAGTGCACTTTCTCGGAAGGAAGTCGCTGGGACTTGCCTCGGAGTAGGAGCGGCCTGCAAAAGCCTCCATGGGAGGGAGCGTTGCTGAAGTTGGGGGGGGGGGTTGCTCCGGAGGAAACGCGCGCAGTCTGGCTCGGGGTACCCGGAGGTGGGAAGGGGTCGAAGTGGAGTGAATGGCGGGAGGGTTGAAGGGCAAAAGCGAAGGGGCTCGGGATGTCTGCCACCTTCTGGGCAAGGATTAACAGCGCCGTCTTAATTTCGCAGTGTATGCATGCGAGCGATTGGGGCATTAACGACGTGCAGTCAGTATCGGTTTGATTATGATTATCCCGCCACTGCGGACCCATCTGTTGAATTCCTGCTCCAAAGGCGCGCAGGTCAGCCCTCCGTGGTGAGAAGGAGAAAAGCGGTAAAACTGCTGTTTGGAATTCCAGGGTGGCAGCCAAAAGATGATGCCATCATAAATTTGTTGGACTCAACGGTGCTACCCGATTCTGTTGTTCTGGTTGTGTTGATGCGGTAAAAAGTTGACAGCTTGTAATGTCACAAACCCAAAATTGAGGCCTTTAAGTCACATTGGTTAATAAATACTAACTTCTTCCCCCTGGTTCTCAGTTCTTATATTGAAAGGATGATCTTTATATCTGAAAATTACCATTCAAAAGGGCTGTTGAGAAGGTACTTGCCCCTGTTTAAAATGTCTCACATGGCAATCCTAACCAAGCCTTAATTTTAGGAAACGCATTGCGGGGGGGGGGGGGGGGCTATGAGGATGAGGCTGCTAGTTTCACCCCGGTCATTGTTCTGCTCTCCCTCCACAACTTGGAAGATGATTTTCTGAAGCTGGGAGTCTTCTGTACTCTATGTTTAATTTTTTCAGGGTGAAGCCTGATAGCTACGATCTTTGTTGGATCTCACAGCGTTAACAAATTCTTCACCGGGCTACCAGGCAGAGAAAACGAGATGCATAGATGAGGGGCTGCTAACAAAAGTGAACAAGACAGAAACAAAGAAAAAGCCTAGATGAGATACCACACTCATGGTAAATAAATGTGCAAAAACCCACATTCAATTGCTTTAAAAGTGGTGTAAGAAATTTATGATACAGGTGAAAATGAATTTTTACATACCCCATTTTGAGAAGTTGCTGGAACGGACTGCAGTCATCTTAGGTGATTTGATAGTTTCACTTTCTCATCTTTTCAGTAGGGATAAATTGGACCTCTGACAATTTGAGAAAACTAACTTTGAAAAAAAATTTTTTTAAGGGAAATGGAATCAAAGAACAAATGATCTTAACCATTGAAAATATGGTACATTGGAATATTAAGTGGCTCAAGTTTGCTCTTTTAAAAAGTTTAAGAACTATTTCAAAAAGCTGCTGGGTCCACAACAATCCCATTAGCACAAGATTGTTAATTATTGGTAAGATATGCGTAGGATCTGACTAACGTGAAATACTTTGTTAATGGGCTTTGGTGTAAACTGGAGAGGGAAACTGAGGGAGTGGATTGGTTTGGGTAAGGTTGCAAAAAACAGGAATTTGGTACTGATTATTTGTTGAAGATAGATCTGAAAGAAGGAATTAATCAAGTTGAGTGGTAGGGGTATCTGGGAGTGCAAGGTTTGAAGGTCTCTGCATGGTTTGAGGAGTAGCACTAATGGGGAAAATACTACCGTATTTTTCGCTCTATAGGACGCACCCGACCATAGGACGCACCTTGTTTTAGAGGGGGAGAACAAGGGGAAAAAATTCTCCCCCTCTCTGCGCAGCGCCCCTTCAGCAAAGCGGCAGGAGAAATGAAGCCCCTTCCGTTTCTCCCGCTTAGCTGAAGGGGCACCTACCCTTCAGCGAAAGGAACCCGAAGCCTCTGGAGTGCGGCGGGAGCGCTCCTGCTGCGATTCGGAGGCTTCGCATTGCTATCGCTGAAGCCAGGGAGCCTGCATTCGCTCCATAGAACGCACACACATTTCCCCTTAATTTTTGGAGGGGGAAATGTGCGTCTTATGGAGCGAAAAATATGGTTAAGATACAGGGTAGGGATTTTGAAGTATAAGAACTCTTGGAGAGTGTGAGGTTATATATAGTAATCAGAGGACAAGCTCTGAACAGTTTTATTGGGATCAGATGGGGTTCCCCAATGCAGAGTGACCAACCCCAGAAACTTTTAACATATTCTTCACACCATCCAGATTAGGATATTTTAAAGTTGGAATCAGTCACTTGACTGGTGAAATATAAAAATTAACATTATTATACAGAAGAGAGAAGTTTGATGTTAATAGTCATTGCATGTTCAGTTATTCATTTAGCTGAGCTATTTTAAAGCCAAACACATGACATATGAAATCAACTATTAACAATTTAATTGTTGTAAATGTTCAGGGATTAGTCTTAAAAGACTTGAACATTATTCAAAGCAGAACAGCTATAGAAGAAGAAATGGAAATATTTTGGAAAAGTAGTTCAGATTTTACTGTGGATTGGAATACCATTTGGGATGTGGATCATGCTAGCTTATAGAATGTTATTTCACAAGCTAGTTATTGGGATCTATCCCAAATGGTATTCAGTCCCCAGTAAAAAAGATAAAGTATTTCCGAGCAGCTCACTTACTTTTGTTTACATACGGGATTCAGCCATTTTAGCGAAACCTTTTTGAACTCCTTGATGCATAAAACAAATACATTATTATCAGAGCTTCCAATGACTTTATTCTTTACCTTTTCCAAGGAAATAGTTGCACATAGAGGACTCAGCATGAATCTGGAATCCCACAAATAGGTTTATTTAACATCTTACAGGTTATACATTTTATTCAGTTTGGAAAGTGGTTTTACTTCAATAAAGCATTCCCTAGCTGGAACCCTGTGCATTAAGAAGCAGCACAAAGGCATGTTGGGGATGGTGTGTGTTGCAGATAGTGTAATGCAAGCATGCCAAGTATACCTTTGCTCATTCATACACTTGAATTTGTTTTGCTGCATATAGCTGTCATCAATACCCTAAGAAGGCATTTTGAGCAGATGGTTAGTGACAGGATTAGCTTTCTCGTCTGGATGTTTAATGGGATCTAAGAATGTAATGTGAGGTTCTTTCATTTAGTATGTCTTACCCAGCAACTGTACTCTGTTAAGTTTGATCATGTTGCTCAATATTATGCATCTAGTCCCCCCCCCCATCCCAATGTATCACTCTAAATGTTAACCTGAAAAAAATGAACATTTTACCAAAAAGTTTATCTAACCTCAGAATGTCGCTCCAGTCACAACAATACACTTCAAAACTGTAGGTTTTTTTAAAAATGCAGTTCTAAGCACAATTACAAGGGAGTCATTCCTGTTGAATTCAGTAAGGTACACTTCCAGTTAAACATGCTTAGACTTGCCCTGCACTTGTAATAGAACTTGAAAACAGTGTTTATTGGGATATGAAAATTCAGAGATTCTATAGTAAAAGTTGTTGTCAGCTACAGAATACAAGGAAGATAATCATTGGACCCTCCCACCAGGATTAGAGCCAAAACAAGGCCACTAAGAAACAAGAGGGAGGTGTCTGCATGAAAGATTGCTTGTCAGTAAAAAGATAACAGGAACAGGGTCATGGTGACGGCATGAAGAAATTAGTTGCCCTATTTGTGTCCCTTTCAGCTTCCAGTACAGTGGTACCCCGCAAGACAAACGCCTCGCAAGACGGAAAACCCGCTAGACGAAAGGGTTTTCCATTTTGGAGGCACTTCGCAAAACAAATTTCCCTATGGGCTTGCTTCGCAAGACGAAAGCCCATAGGGAAATCTCCGGGACAGCGGGGAAGCGCAGCGCGTCTTCCCCGCTGTCCTCGGACCTCCTCCGAAGCCTGGCAGCGGGGCGGGGACACCTCTTCCTGCCGCCAGGCTTCGGAAGGATGCTCCGAAGCTAAAGAAGCTAAAGCAGCCTGCCGCGACCCTCTCCCGGCTGGAGAAGTGACGCGCGCCTATGGCAGGAGCCTCCATAGGTGCGCGTCACCTCTCCAACCAGGAGAGCTCGCGCGGGGCTAAAGAAACCCCCCGCGACCCTCTCCTGGCTGGAGAGGTGACGCGCGCCTATGGCAGGAGCCTCCATAGGCGCCCGTCACCTCTCCAGCCGGGAGAGCGCGCGTGGGGCTAAAGAAACCCCCCGCGACCCTCTCCCGGCTGGAGAAGTGACGCGCGCCTATGGCAGGAGCCTCCATAGGCGCGCGTCACTTCTCCAGCCGGGAGAGGGTCGCGGGGGGTTTCTTTAGCCCCGCGCGCGCTCTCCTGGCTGGAGAGGTGACGGGCGCCTATGGCAGGAGCCTCCATAGGCGCCCGTCACCTCTCCAGCCGGGAGAGCGCGCGCGGGGCTAAAGAAGCCCCCCGCGACCCTCTCCCAGGTGACGCGCGCCTATGGCAGGAGCCTCCATAGGCGCCCGTCACCTCTCCAGCCGGGAGAGCGCGCGCGGGGCTAAAGAAGCCATAGCCCCGCGACCCTCTCCCAGCTGGAGAAGTGACGCGTGACTATGGCAGCAGCCTCTGAAGGATGCACCGAAGCCTGGCGTGCGGGGGGGGGCGGAGAGACCTTCTCCCCGCGCCAGCCTTCGGATGGCTGTCCTGAAGACTTGGGGTGGGAGAAGGGTTTTCCTTCCCACCGCCAACATTCAGAATGCTGTTCTGAATGTTGGCGGTGGGGAGGAAAAACCCTCCTCCCACGCAAGCCCCGGGAACAGAGGGAAAGCGCTGCGCGCCTTCCCCTCTGTTCCCATACCTGTGCTGAAGGCTTGCGGTGGGGAGAAAAGCCCTTCTCTGCACCGCCAGCCTGGCAAGCGGTTTCCCTAGGAACGCATTAATTGATTTTCAATGCATTCCTATGGGAAACCGTGCTTCGCAAGACGAAAAACTCGCAAGAAGAAAAAACTTGCGGAACGAATTAATTTCGTCTTGCGAGGCACCACTGTATGTGGTACTGTAGAACGGCTGTTCTGGCACCCAGAACAGGAGCACTTGTCTTATTCTTTCTAATGGTAAACTCTGTTGGTCAAGCATCTGTTCTTAAGCAAAACAGGGTATTATAAAAAGACAGTAGTGGTTCTACATACCTGAGGGTCTCCTTCAGTACACAGAAATATTAACAGAGAAGGTATGAGATTAACTCCCCCCAAGTTAGCCTGAGAAGGACAGCTTCCAGGATTTATGGACTGTTGAAGGCAACGGCATATAGGAAAATATTCTAAGTCAATTCAACCCATTATCTATAAATGGAGCTTCTGGGTTCTTCCATTTATTTCATAAAATGTGTACACTACCTAATTATAACCTGCTCTAATGTGTGTGTGTTTTTTAATATGTGAATAAAACATTTAAATTATCAATAAAAAAACAGCTCTGTAAATCATTCAACATATAAAATAAACAGTAAACTTAAAGAGACACTTCTCTCCCGAGATGAAAGTGATTCTATGGATGACTTGCAGAAATCCAGAATTTTAGCATAGCTATGATGGGCCAGAAGCATGAGCAGCCCGAAACATGCAGAGAAGATGCAAGCATGTTCATGGAGCACAAAGCTTCTTCTTGCATTTGAATGCTGGATTTAGATTTGGAGGAAGTCTAAGAAAATAATTTAAGTAGATTGACCTTTCCAAGTCTAACCCGAGGTACAGTGCAGTGGTACCTTGGGTTACAGATGCTTCAGGTAACCGGAACGGGTTATTTCCAAGTTTAGGCGCTCGCGCATGTGCAAAATCACGACGTCTTGCTTTACGCATGCGCAGAAGCGCCAAATCACGACCCACACATGTGCAGATGCAGCACTGCGGGTTGAACGTGCCTCCCACACAGATCACGTTCGCAACCCGAGGTTCCACTGTACATTTTATCAGGAAGATATTTGGCTGAAAATCCAAATCAACCTCAGCCCCACATCTAACCTACACTGTTAACAGAATAAACTATAGGAATGTTGTAAATTTATCACCTGAACCTACAATATGCTCTAGAACAGGGGTGTCCAACTGGTCGACCGCGATCGACAGGTCGATCCCCAGATGACCTTGGTCGATTGCAGGATTCTTTCTGCTTGCGTTTAGAATCATGTCTCTTCCCCCCTCTGTCTTTTCCTGTGTCGCGTTTCATGGGTGTTCCTTTGTTGTCTGCTGTAGCACTGCGTTCGCCTGTTAGCAACTGTATACCCAAAAAAAGAAAGCTCAACAAACTTGAGCTGCCCCCCCCAAAAAAGCTCAACAACTCTGAACCCCCCCCCAATAGGTAGATCACTGCCTGTTCCCCCCCCCCCCCAGAAGTAGATCACAGTCTCTTGGGAGTTGGACATCCCTGCTCTAGATTATTGCTTAATCGGGAGCTCTTGCGCCTTTGGATAAGCAACCCCTAGTTTAACTATTAGTTAAGCAGAACATAGTTGGTTTCAGCAGTGATTAACTGAATGAAAATGATACTAATATTCTGCAATGACTGACTAAGCCTTGCAGCCTGGTTCTCAAAAGTGTTTTAGGTGGCTTTCATCACACCTAAATCAGTGATGTCCCGTGGGTGAGTGTGTTTTAAAGAACTGAGCAAGTACTGCAGGCTGCTACAATGGGGTTGGCACAGAAATGTTGCCTTATGATTCTGGCTCAGGAGACACTTGGATGTGGTGCTGGGCAGAATCAAAGAAAGTCTAGATGTCATGGCATCATCTGAGCCACAGTTTTGTCCTGCTTACTCTATTCTGTTCTGCTATAGGTGTGTTTCTGCCTATTGGCTCGCTGATAAAGTTAATAGTCCTTTTCAGGGACTCAACCTTAAAATATCTTCCATTAACTGAACATGTATTCCTGGATTTTTATAGCTGTTTAAACTGGCAGCTTCCATGCAGCCATGCAGAACTGTAAAAACATTTCAAGCAGACTCTCTGAGACAACATGGTTTTACTAAAGACTACAGAGTAATGACTGTAAAAGTAAAAGGAGTTGAGTATCTCTTGTTCCAGAAGGAAAACCCAAAAGCCAATTCTATAAAATCAGAGTTTCATCATAAATTCAGCAATCCTTCTTGTAGCAGGGGTGGATCCTTTTTGCTTCATCCCCACTGTGGCTGGGCTAAGGTTTTCTGTAGTAGGTCTTATCGCTTAATGCATCAAGCAGCACCACTTTACAAGACCTAATTATATCAGCTGCCTGTTTGGGCAGCATTGCAAATCTTTCAGCCAGCTACTGTAGTTGTGCCTTTAATGTGCAAGCATTAGCACAATGATTGGGAATGTTTTCTGGGTGGAGGCACATGCTACCATGATAGACAGCTTTTGGGGACTGCATTCCAGAGCCACACACAGTCACACATCCTTAACACATACAATATACACACACAAAAACTATTAGCCATGGAAACAAAGGCATATGTTTTAAGTCTTAGTAACTCCACTTGAATTTTACATTCCATTTTCCCTATAAACATTAAAAAAAAATGAAGTTCATTAAAACAACAGCACTTCTACACCCTTTATTGGCCTGACTATTCAAAAAGTAAGAAGAGCTCAGTAATCCTAGCAGAGGAATGCAGATAACATCAATGCACAGCTGAACTGCAGGCCCTGCCTGACAGCTATTCAAAGCCTCAAACTTCAAAATACAATACCCTCCCAAAAATGACATGCATGCAAATACAAAATGCAGGGGCTCTCTTTTTTTGCACATTTGGAAGGATCAGATGTCTGTCTCCCTTCTGAAACATTTCCCCCTCTACTTTCATCTTGCAGCAGATCCTTGCAGAGAAAGGAGCTGCAGTTGCACAATTTGCACAGCATCAAAGCCGTTTCCCACTCAGCTGCTCACTGCAGAACAGCTGATAGGTAGGAGGGGATCCCGAGGGCCTCATGAAATGGCCAGGGGTTCCCCACCCCAGTCTTAGCAGGTGACTGCTTGCAGGTGATTTTGTTTGCTTGTTGTGGTCTGGCCAGTTGTCAATCAGTGCTGAATGCTGTCTATCTTACCAATATCATATTCTTATTTCATGGCCATAATAGGGAACTCAAATTCTTGAGGTTTATTTTAGAACAGTAAGTAACAACTCTTGGTCACTTCTGACAATTGAGAATGTACTCCAGGTGGAGAGGGGCTTAAAAGTGATAAGCCTGTAGCTGTTGCCCATCCTATTTTACTGACTTTGGGGAGGATCCACTGTCCCCATTTTGAAGGAAAGAAAAGGAGCTACAAAGACTATGTTGAGAGCACTGTGGTATGCATGGGCCATGAAGTTCTCTACGGGTTGCTAAATCCAGACCTTTGAAAGTAAAGCACTGACACCTTGAATTGGAAAGCAGACAGTCACCCAATGTACTTGAGGCTAAAACTGGAAGTGAATGTTCCCTGTGGTTCATAAGAAATTAAGAAGAGCCTGCTGCATCTTACCAAAGTCCGTTCTAGTTCAGCATCCTGCGCTCACAATGGCCAACCAGATGGCTATAGCAGGACTTGAACACAAGAACATTCACCCTACTTGTGATTCCCAGTAACTGGCATTTAGAGGTCTACTGCCTCTGATTGTCAGTAGGACACAACCATCGTGACTAGTAGCCACTAACATGCCATTTTATTACAGGGAAGTGTCTCGTTCCTTCTTGGACGGTAAGCCGCCAAATTCTGCCTTTGCAGAACACATTTCAGGATATACTGTAATTAAATGGGAAGTTACTAAGGCAGTGAAAGGCCATGTATTTGTTGCACAGGAGGGGCTACAGTTAGCCTTCCAGCAGCCAGAGTTTAAAAAGGCACTCCTAGCCAATGCTGAGCTCTGTTCATTAAGTAGTAGAGCAGGTGTGGGGAACCTTTGGTCCTCCAGATGTTAAAGGTAAAGGTACCCCTGCCTGTACGGGCCAGTCTTGCCAGACTCTAGGGTTGTGCGCTCATCTCACTCTATAGGCCGGGAGCCAGCGCTGTCCGCAGACACTTCCGGGTCATGTGGCCAGTGTGAAAAGCTGCATCTGGCGAGCCAGCGCAGCACACGGAAACGCTGTTTACCTTCCCGCTGGTAAGCGGTCCCTATTTATCTACTTTCACCCGGGGGTGCTTTCGAACTGCTAGGTTGGCAGGCGCTGGGACCGAACGACGGGAGCGCACCCCGCCGCGGGGATTCGAACCGCCAACCTTTCGATCGGCAAGTCCTAGGCCCTGAGGCTTTAACCCACAGTGCCACCCGTGTCCCTCCTCCAGATGTTACTGAACTACAATTCCCATCAGGCCTAGCCAACACAGCCAATGACCAGGGATCAAGAGAGTTGTAGTTCAGCAACATCTGGAGGGCCAAAGATTCCCCAAACATGCAGTAAAGTAAAGCAGGGTCAAAAACCACTCCCAGCCTAGAGATCTACTCCTTCCAGGGGAGCAGCACAGTTAAGTCTCACTCTCCTAACTTTTGGGTCCTGATTTACCGTCAACATCTCTGTCATGTCTAGATTAAGCTTCAGTTTCCTTCTTGCTAGGCTACTTAAACTGAATCACCTATTTCTGCATTGTGCTTATTATACAACACTCTGTGTCTACACTTGGATTGCAGCTTATAGTGTATAAAATAAATTGCTTGCGGGTGGTAGATTCCTATTCCTCAGTAAAACCATCCCCCGCCTCCCCGGGCTTTTCCACATCTCGTGCCACACCATGTTTTTAGCCAGAATCTTTTGCTATCCTGACTTCTAATTATTATTATTATTATTATTATTATTATTATTATTATTATTATTATTCTTAAATCTACTTAGTGCACAAAAATGTGAGACAGGTGCTTTGAAAGACTTGGACACCAGAATACAGATAAGGTGTCCTCATTTTTATTAAATGTGGAAAGCAAGCTTCCTGATTTCAGAAGTGGATGTCAGAATGTGTTTTAAAGTTCATCATGATGGCTGAAACAATAAACAAACAGCACTGGATGCATGATTTTCAAGTGACTGAACACTGATTCGGAACATCTAGTACTGCCAGTACCGTTGCATTTCATACCACCACTGTGGTATGAGATTGCTTTGCAGAAAATAACCCTCAAGGTAGACAGAGTGGGTCATATAAATAGGCAGCACTTAGAGTACATCAGTAGCTAAAGTCCTAGAGGTGTTGGGGCAGATCTGCTTCAGGAGCCATCCTATTCTCATTTACCTGGGGGGAAGCACCATTGCACTCAGTGGCATTTAGTTCTGACTCTACATGCTTAGAATTGTGCACCAAAGTGCTCTGAAGCTTATTCCATCAGAGGTGTCTTTTATGGTATGTTTCCAGTTAGCGCTGTTTCTGATTCAAGAGGACTGCTCCTTAATTTAAACAAACTCTCACTAAATATGCACTCGACACTTCTTTCCTGCCTCTCAAGTGCAGGTTTTGTAGGCCTGTCGATCCAGCAGTTACTCTGTAACATTCAAAACTGTATGGAACAGTTTTTAAAACAACAACAACATTTTACAAATGCATATTATTCATCATCATTTGGAAAAATATTGCCCTGAACAGATTAATTAAAAATCACAGCATTATTGCTAAATACAATACTGAAAATGGTTACATGTCAGCTCTCATCTATTGAAATCAATTTGTAGTAACAAAAGCAGAGTTGGGAAATCATTTGATGGTTGTGACATTTCTGCTCCCCTGTTTATTTCCATTTCTTGATAGAGTGTTCTCTCTCTCTTCTTGCAGGTTAGAAATCACATAACACCACTCAAACCATTTCTGCATAATTGTATGGCATTTTTAGGACTGGAAAGTTCTTTGTCTGTCCCTCAGTATAATTAGCAGGGCCTGATTTCTGCTCAAAAAGATCCTTTTGCCTTTCGTTGTGCGCAACTGTCTTATTAGAGTCACCTTGGCTTTCCATATTAAAGTTGTCATGTAAAACACTGAACGTTCAGCATCCCCTCTATTTCCGAGGTTTTGAGAAAGATGAGCGAGAATCCTCATGTTAGTCCACACAGCACTGACCTTGGACCAGAAGGTGGTGTCAGCAAGCTTGGAGGAACCTCAAAGTTTGCAGAAATAATAATGAAAAGAAACTATATGGAGGGAAGCATAAAGTGAGACTCCCGAAACAGCCCAGTGAGGACTGAGTATGCCCTGGCTACAGAGTGTTGACTGCTTGGGGAACTGGGTGGGAGATGGAACGCAAGGCTCCATCTTGCAACATTTTGTCGTAGATCCCCCTTTTAAAAAATCAGTTATTTTCTTCAGTCCGCAGGGAAATAAATCTGAGTCTGAGCTACTATACGTCTTTCTTAGCTGCAACATAGCTCTGGCAGGTTGCATCTCAGTCCTAACGCTGTCTTTCTGTGGCACGTTACATGATCTGTGTTCATAGATCTGCTTGTTCTGTTATGCGAAATGGTAAGAATAATATGGAAATGACATGGCAGCTTAATTCAGGTAACCAAGTAAGATCTATGTTTCCTCCTGCTGACAGTAAGCAGATATACACTAATTAAAGGGCCAGTATCAGAGAAGCCTCTTTAAAATAAAGCTAGGGTGGGGGGCAGGAATCTTTGCTGACTGAACTAAATGAAACTTACCGTACTTTTGAGTATGCATATTTAAGATCCTGCAAGTATTGCAGGAGTGTTGTGAGGCACATAGTGCTATATCTAGTGTCATGTGGAAATCCCATTTTAGTTCCACTTCTAGCTAATTTCAGAAGAACTTTGGCCCTAGTGTGTGTGGGGGGAGGGAATCCCCAAAACATTCCTTAGCCAGCGTACCACAGTGTGAAATTATATGTAGTTTTCAAATAAGTAATTACATTCTATCTGATTTGGTTTTGGTCTTATAACAAATTATTTACTCTGAAATCTTTAGCAATCCACAGCGAATCCACATGTCTGAATCTTCACTATACCCAGCAGATTAGTCTGGGAAGGTTGTCCATGAAGGGGGAGCATCCAGGTACCCTTGCCCCAGGCCTCAGAGGTCTAAGCTGGCTTAGTGCCCTATTAGGACTTGTGCTGCTTTGCCAATAAAAAGACTCTGGTCCTGGGCCTCAGACAAGCTCTGCATGGGCCTGGGTTGCAAGAACAGTTCTTCTATACCAGGGACACACAACTCCCAAGAGACTGCGATCTACTCACAGAATTAAAAATTGGCAGTGATCCACCCCTTGGGGGGGGTTCGGGTCAAGTTTGTTGAGCTTTTTTTACGGATGGGAAAGGGGGAAAGTTGCTCACCAAAAGATCGCTACCTCGCGAAAACTCAATTTTATGCCTCCAAAAAGGAAGAGGAGCCCGCGGTCAACCAAGGTCTGCCAGAACCTCCTGGGATTGAAACTGCCAGACATCCCTGTTCTATAAAAATAATTTAGAAATAACTTATACTGTCTGTGTTTCCTTGCTGCTGTATGGGAAAGCACATGAATCTGACCTTCGAATAGTTTATAAGTAAGTCAAATGTGTGGTCTTTTTCTATGCGAAGAGAAGTAGGGAATTTTGCAAGCAACTTAGTAACGGGTATTTTAAACGTCTATATTTCCACGCTTTTATCATCTGCATATTTTGTGGTTTTATATCTGTTGGGGTTCTCTCATCGAAGAGTACTTGCCCCAAACCTGGGTTAACACTGAAAGCTGATCAGATTCCTTTAAAATCTGCTTTAATTATCTTTCACATCATGCTAAAGTTCTCTGAACCCAAACCCAGATGTGACTCTCTCATGTCAAAATTGGTGTGGCCAAAATTTCAGAGTAGGCATGGCCCAAGTGTAAAAGTGGATGTGGCCAATTTGTGTTGGGTAGGGGTTGAGTATGTAGCTTACTGTGTTTTTAAAGGGCTCTGTAAGTGTTCCCACATACTAAGATAGAAGATGCACTGGATTTTTAAAAGGATGCAGTTCTGGGAATAAAGATCCCCAAATTTACGATTTGAGTGTTGTGATTTCCCTGCAATACGTGCTAGCTTGAGGAAATATAATTGGGATTGCATGTAACACTCTGCAATTAATAATGCACTGGGAAACAGCATTTGGAAAGTCCCGCTATCTTGACAGTTAAGTGCTAAAGCCATCCATGAGCTAAAAGCATATTTAAAATAGTTTCTGAAAATTCTTGCTAATATTGGCTTAGATGTATTATTTGATGTGTCATAGGGTGTGTTGGATGTTTTGCTCAGTGTTACTCACATAATGTTAGCTGAATCCAAAGTGATTGTGAAATGTTTTGGCTTCCTCGTTTCACGTCATAGGAGAAAGATTATGATCAGCGTGCGTGTTAAAGATGGTTGAGCGGAAGGTCTGGTCTGGGACATGGTTAGAAAATATGGATCCACATGTGACACTCAATGCTAACAAGCCAATTCCAAAAATGGTTACTCTGAAGTAAGTGCTGCTGAGCTCAGTGCGACTCCTTTGTGTGGCTAGAACTGAAGCCATTTTGCCTGCTGTGTTAAGGTTTGCTTAGCAGCCAGGTCTAGCTGAGGGGTGGGGAATTTTGTCTTCCCAGATGTTGTCAGTCTTCACCTCTCTTCATCCCTGACCACCGGCCATGCTGGCTGCAACTAAAGGGATCTGGAGTCCAAAAACATTTGCCTCAATAAAGGTTGCCCATCCCTGTGCTAACTGATAGGCTGAAACCAGAAGCGTGGCAACTCTATTTCCAAGGATCCCTAAGAGTTGCAGGTAGGATTCACCTGCACAAGGACTTCCACTTGTGCCATGGGGCTTGGCCTCCTCTCCTCCCCTGTTACCCCCCCCAAACCGCCTGAAATGGACTGAGCGGGGTGTATCAGGAGAACCTGTAGAACAGTGCACCGAAGGAGGAGTGGGGAGGGGATCTTTCCAAACTGAAATGCTTGCATGGACAAAAGGTTCATCATAGTGTGGCGCTGAATTCTACCCTGCGTCTCTGAAGACGGTTTGTGTGGTTTCCTCCTTGTCTCTAATTAGCACAAAAAGCGATTCATTTTATTTCTTACGTTGTATTTTATTGAATTACAATACAAGAAATAAAAGAAGCAACACAATACAATTAAAGTCAGTATGACTATTTAATGCCATGGGTGCTCCATCTCCTGTCCTCCAGCTACAAATCCACAGATGCCACAGATCACCTGAATGAAGCTTGCAGACCACAGTTCGAGGACCTCCTCAAGTATTAAAGTATTGTTAAGTGTCCCCTAGTTAATTTGTCGTCAACTGGTTGGTTTGGATCAGCAATTGGGTTGCAACCTGACCTTAGAGAGTGTGGCAGCAGCACTACCACCATACAGGCATATGGTAATAAAAACTGAGAAGGTGGGTCCTGGGTCTAAAAAGGTTGAAGACTACTGTCCTAGGCTTTAGAGAGCTATTGTCAGTTTGATATCCGAAACGAATGGATGTAATTAATTAAATACTGCCATTCGCAAAGCAAAGACACTGGTTTCCTTGAACAAATTACTATGTCTTCTTAGGGCTGCATGCCTTCCCTCAAAACAGGGCTGCAAACCTGTATGGATCACTGAAGAGAAAGGGGTGTGTGTGTGCCTTTTTTATTTTTTACGGGAAAAGCTTCACCACATAGTATTTAGATGCAATGGCAACTGTTCACCACTAGAGGCTACTGTGTTCCTTTTAACAATGCAAAATGCCTCAAGTTTTTTGGGCATTGTGGTTTGTTGCTATTTGTTGAGACACAGAGAACCTTAATATATTTTATCACAAAGTCCGACGGGGCTTCCGCTGTTTCTGGTTGGCTGCAGGAGCTTTCTGCAGCCAATCAGAGGCTGTGCTTTGGTTTCTGAATGTTTTGGAAGTCTAACAGACTTCTGAAACGGATTCCGTTCGACTTCCAAGGTACGACTGCAGACTTAGAATTAAAGACTTCTGAGCTCAGACATTTGTTCTGGCTACCAGAACTGAATTTAGTTCATGGTCTTGGTTACTACACACTTGCTTTGATTCAGCAGTATTTGCAGGGGGTCATTAATTTTTGCCCCGTCCTTCAACCTGAATATTTATGGAGCAGTTCACAATATTCCAAGAAAGCACTTCATAAAATTTATCTCAGTCCAGCCCTAAGATAAAAACGTAAAGCCAGTTTATAGCAACCCAGCAAGGAGAAACACTTTCCCCCTACATCAGCCTCAACATAGTCTCATTGTAACATGGGGGGGGGGGGGAGATACCGTATTTTTCGCTCTATAAGACGCACCAGACCACAAGACGCACCTAGTTTTTGGAGGAGGAAAACAAGAAAAAAAATATTCTGAATCTCAGAAGCCAGAACAGCAAGAGGGATCGCTGCGCAGTGAAAGCAGCAATCCCTCTTGCTGTTCTGGCTTCTGGGATTGCTGCGCAGCCTGCATTCACTCCATAAGATGCACACACATTTCCCCTTACTTTTTAGGAGGGAAAAAGTGAGTCTTATAGAGCAAAAAATACGGTAATTTAGAGGATGATCACATTTCCAAGGAGTAGGAAATTCTGCATCTGGGATGCCATAGCAGAGAAGGTCTTGCCCCATTTGGGTGCATAGCAAACTGCAGATACTGATGGAACCACAAGCAAGGCTTCAAGGTGCAGGTTGGCAGATAATGGAAAAAGGAGCTCATTCAAATACTTGGGTTCCAAGCTCTGTAGACAATTGTCAGCTGCTTAAAATGGGCCTAGTAGTAAACAGGCACCCAGTTCACCTCCTTGTGGATGGGTGCAATGTGGTACCATTTTGCAGAGCTAGTCAATAGCTTGGTAGCTGCATCATGCACTAGCTGCAACTTTTGGAGCATCTCCAAGGACTGCTCCACATAGAACACATTGCAATAGTCTAAACCTGAGGTTACTAGAGGCTGTATCACTGCAGCTAGGCTATGCCGACCCAGAAGAGTCTGTGACTGGCCAACCAGCTGGAACTGGATGTAAGGACTCCTTGCTACAGAGACTACCTGGGCCTCATACAACACTGATGGGCCAGTAGAACCCCAAGACTATGACATTTCTCCAGGAAGGCAGACATGGCTTAAGCGTTAGTGGTAAGCTAAAATCCATTGTGGAGTTATTCCACTGTATAGAGAACATTAGTTTCAGCTTAAAGCCAGTCCAGTCTTATATTGATGATGAAGGTCATGGGTCAAAAGTGGATGGCTTTTGTGACTCGCTGATGTAACCTTGGAAAGATTTAGGCAACCATTTGCGTAATGCAGAACGATATCTTCCTGAAGAAGGCTGTTTTAGTTCCACATTTCCATAGCAACCTAGGACATAATAAAACAAGCAGATGTTAGGGAGGGTTTCAAAGTTAAAAGTTCCAAAATAATAATAATAATTGCATCAATCAGACAGGCTAATCGTAATGGCAAGACAAATACATATTTGGAGAGGCTTAAGATGCTTAAAGGATATGAGAATTTGAGCATTTCTGGGAGCTAGTCATTTAGTTTGGCATACTTTTTTCCTTTTACTTATTTTAATTTCATCTTGTTCTCTCTTTTTCATTTTTCCATATCCTTTTTACTCTCAGATCCATTGTGCAATCCATAAACTAGCTAAACTGGAATAGCTGGATCTAAAGCCAGCTATGAAGGCTGTATTATCTACTCTCATGGTCAGAGGCAGTACGCCTCTGAATGCCAGTCGCTGGGAATCCTAAGTCAGGAAAGTGCTGTTGAACTCAGTTTCTGTTTATGGGCTTCCCATAGGCATCTGGTTGGCTTCTGTGAGGACAGAATGCTGGACCACACAGAACTATGGCCTGATCAAACAGAATTCTGCCTAAGTTCTTAAACAGTTTGACTGCATTTCCCTTGGCCCAGCAGTTTTCTGTGATTGTGTACACATGGAGGTGCCAACCAACATACCAATGGTGGAGGAAGGTCCCCACCCACAAAGGACAGCCCAATGAATAGGATTAATGAGTAGTCAAGAAGGCTATTTCCATATTCCAACTGACAGAGGGAGGAGCCGCTAGCACCTAACATAGTGGGAAGGAGCCAAATCATGCCACTGTGGACCATTGTGCCATACCGCTCTTCATCCAAAAATCACAGGGCGGATTACAAGTTTTATAAAATTATATGTTGATTAAATTTATTGCTGGCACTAAAAAGGTCCTTGAGCAATTTACAACCAAAGTAAAAAAGATGCAATAATAAACACCGTTAACACAGATTTAACAATATAATATGTCACGCTGGAGCACAAGAAAACAAAAACGACTTTGGTGCTGAAACAATGACAAGGCTGGTGTCAGGCAAGCCTCTGTGGAGAAAGCATTCCTGTTGCTGCCACCCTCTGGACTTCTCTTGAAGGTGACAGGTAGAGAAGAGCCGCAGGTGATCTCAGGGTTCAGGCAAGTTAGTGTGGGAAAGGCAGTTGTTAAGTACAGTAGTCTTGTTAATGGACCGCATGGAGGACTCCATCTCAACCTGCCTTGTCCATCCTTACGTCTCCTTGGTGCTCCTCTGCTTTTCCCACCTGTGGCCCAGTGCTAGGCAGGGACTTGTCAAGCTGGTTCCTGTCCCTTCTATCCCCTCGCATCTGAGGCTGTTTTCCAGTGTGGTTCTGTTGCAGTCAAAACAGCAGAGAGTCTTGTAGAACCCTAAGGGTGAACATATTTATTACAAAATATAAAGTTATGCGGACAATACTCCACTATTTGTTTATGTCTGCCATGAAGACACCAGAAGAGCCCTGCTGGATCAGGCCAAAGACCCATCTTGTCTGTCACCCTGTTCTCACGCTGGCCAATCAGATGCCTCTGAGAAGCCCACGAGGATGACCTCTCCCACCCTTGTTCCCACTGACAGATATTGTCTCTGATCCCGGACCTGAAGGCAGTGAATATTTAATAACCAGCATGATTAGTAGCCACAGAAAGCCTCACCCTTAAGGAATTTGTTTAATCCCATATTAAACCCATCTAGGTTGTGGTCCTAACTTATCTGCTTTCCTTCCCCAGCCATTACTGAGTGCATGGATCGAATGTTGCTATTGATACCAAACACAGATCTCCAATTCCTATATTATCCAGGTGTGTGGCGGGGTGGGGGGGAAGGCACAGGGCAACACCATAACTCATACAATTGCAGCCTGGAATGGCACAGTCCCAGAAAAGCTTTTAAACAGAACAAACATATTTTTTTTTAGGAATAGAGAGGACTGAAGTTAATCATAAATGGGCATGAAATTAATAAACCCAATGTGAAAATTGCATGCTCCTTGACGAGTTAAGAGCTCAACCTACTGAATGCAGGGTGATACAGTAACACTAAATAATCAAAGACTTTGTCCCCACTTTGTTTCCCTGCAAAGGTATTCCTTCCACTTTCAAAGGAAGGCTTTTTACACCTAGCCCTCTGAAAAAGTTAAGGCATTGAATGACGCCATGATAATTCTGTAGACATTTAGAACCCATATGGGGCATATAGACTGAAGACTTGTTGGCATGTGGACTCTGAATATCAGGGGTCGCCTTGCCCAGGAAATATACCATACCCATATCTGATGGCCAAAGTCTTTATTTGCCCAATACTGATACTCCTGGGCCAAGGTATATGCTTGCCAGTGTGTACCTGGTTTCAGTTAAGCAAATAGCTTGCTTGGTGTAGAGATGGGGGGAGCACTAAGCTCAGTTGGGACCATAGCATAGGAGAAATGGGTTTTTAACCCTTTGCTGTCCTCATGGTCCCGGTCGGAATCCTGCCCCCCACCATTCCATGCCTCTCATTCACAAAGGGAGAGAAGTTCCCGTTCATGCCATGTTTTTTCTAGACCAGTGTGTACTCCTTTTCCAGCTAATAAGATTACCCTCCCATTACAGCAACACATAAAAATTATGACCACACACACACTTAAACCCCCCCCCCGCTTCTTTCCCCCAAGCCATCTGTACAGCGTTAGGGGAGGTGGGAAGAGAGAGGGAACAAAAAAAATTGAAATAATACTGAATAGACTCTTTCAGAAGTCTTGAAATCCAGAAAAATGCTTCTGGCAGAGAGGTGCCGAAGAGATGCAAGAGAAATTTACAAGGCTGATGATGATTCTTTTTGAACACAAACTAGACATGTCCTCGTACAAACACAAACTAATAGAGAGATTGTCTCATTTTCTCAGGCACATAATGATTTATTTACAGGCTGCCAACTACTTAACATTGGCGTGTCCTGCCACCCAGTTGATTTTTCTTATCATGTCATGAATGTATTAAAATGTTTTTCCAGCCTCAGTGGAAGGGATGGCTTGGAGGCGCTTAACCAAGATCCACTTTCCTTGACTGACCAAACACAGACAAATCACTTGGTGTTATAAAAATATTTGTGTCCTTTACTGCAGTCTATATGAAACCCTGTTAAAAATTACAGGGGAGGGGAATAACTTCGCATCTGTAGATAATGAGTTGGCACCCAAGTCCTAAAGGTTTGTATCAGCTAGAATATTTGTGTGTGAGAGTGAGAGGGTAGTACCACATCTCTGCAAGGTCAGCAGCTCTGCTTTATGTTTTAGGTGCGCCATATATAATTATACTAGTTGCTGTTGTATAATTTAATATTACTGATGGGTTGTAGTAACCTGATATGAGTTGTCTCATGAGTTCTGCCATTTAACATGTCAAACTTGCATAAAAGAGAAAGGAAAAAGGCTCAAAACAAAATCTTAAGAGCATCCCATAGCCTGCTGGATCAGGCCAATGGCCCATCTAGTCTAGCATCCTTTTCTCACAGTGGCCAACCAGATGCCTGTGGGAAACCCACAAGCAAGACCTGAGCACAGCACCTTCTCCTTTCCTGTGGTTCCCAGTAACTAGTATTCAGCAGCATTTCTGCCTCCAACTGGGGTGGCAGAGCATAGCTTCATGTCTACTAGTCATTGATAGCCCTCGCCTCCACAAATGTGTCTAATCTGCTTTTACAGTCATCTAGGTTGCTGGCTATCACTGCCTCCTGTGGAAGCGAGTTCTATAGTTTACACTCTACATAAAGAAATGCCATATTATTTTGCTCCATAAGACACACTTTTTTCTTCCTAAAAAGTAAGGGGAAATGTCTGTGCGTCTTATGGAACGAATGCATGGTCCCTGGAGCCGAATTGCCCAGGGGCAAAAAGCAGATCATGCTTTTTTTTTTTTTTTTAGAAAGAGGGAAGGGGGTGTTGAAACAAAGCCACTGAGCAGCTGAGCAGCAAGCGATCGGGAGGGGAGATAAGGGACTCTAGCAATAAAGGAGGCTGCCTGGGAGGGGGGAGGTAAAGACAATGAACTTGCAAGGAGAGGAGACAGGATTAAAGCAATGAGGAGAGAAATTAGGAGAAAAGGAGGAGCAAAAAACTGCTCCAGCTAAGGAAAAGACACTAAGGCAAACAAGAGGGAAGGGAGCGTTGAAATGAAGCAGCTGATCGGCAAGCGATCGGGGAGGGAGATAAGGGATGCTAGAGATAAAGGAGGCTGCCTGGGAGTGGGGAGGTAAAAGCCCATGGATCCTCAGGATTTTTGCATTGGGTCACCCCAAATTCACCATCAGATCACATAGCATGTACATGGCTAAAGCCTGCACACACAAAAACCACGCATCCACTGTTTCGTGGGGCTATCTGCTCTGTTTGTTTTATGAGATTCCCCATAAACTGACATTGTTTTCAAGGCTTTAATCCTATGCATCCTTGGATTAAATGCTGCTCACCAGAAAGAAATTGGTCTGTGCTTTGTATCCAGGGTAACATTTGACTCACACACTCAAAAGTTCAGGAGTGGAAGGAAGCAGAAGGGGCAGGGCAACCATGTTCCCCCTCTTGCCCTGCCAGCCCTCTTCTGTGTCACTTGGTTTGTGCTTATGCCAACTTTTCTCAAAAGGTCGGGTGGGCCCTTGTGCATCATTGAAAAAGAGGAACTGCATTGCTCAAAGCAGGACAAAGGGGAGCTCATATCTGCATGCAACAAGTCCATATGCGGGAATGCACATTTATAAATAATTACTATAATTTAAATAGAAATATAGTACATCACACCACCTTGGAGAAGACAGGCCAGGTGAGCTGTGTACCTGCTCAGTCTGCTGCTGATGTGCTCAAAGCCCTGCTTTCCTCCCTTTTATTGGTTCTTTATCACAGTGTTTCCCAACCGGTGTTCCGCGGCACACTAGTGTGCCGTGAGACACCGGCTGGTGTGCCGTGGGAGGGAGGCGGGCGAGTCGGGCGCCTAGGAGAGAACAAAACCAAGTGAGCAGCGCGCGAGAGGGAAGCGACCCGAAAAAGAAGCGCGTTCGGAGTCCGGAGGCACTTTTGGGGCTGCGTACGAAGGGAGGGGGGGGGGCACGGACGGCGGAAGGGGGCGGGGCGCGGTTGCAGAAACCCGCCAATGCTTCCACCTCATTGGGAAAGGGAAGGGGTTGGGCCACCTAAAACTCTCCGCCGGGGCCACATCCTGCCTCCCAGCCCCCTTTCCTCCACCCACGGAGGGAGGGATGTTTTTAACACACCCCCCCGCTCACAACCCTTTGGTAGCGTTTCTCCAATCTGAGGCGAGCGCCCGCCGACGCCCCCTTCCCCTGCTCAGTCGCGCAAAAACCGAAGTCTCCTCCCTACCCCTTATTCCCTCAAACCCCGTTTCCATAAGGGGGGGGGGGAATAACCCCTTCCGTCGCGCGCGAAGCCCAGCTCCCTCCGCCCTTCGCGGTCTCCTCAGCACTTCAGCCAGCCGTTTACACTCTCGGAGCCACTGGGCAAAACTCGCTCTCAGAAGCGCGCGCGCGCAGAGAGAAAGAGAGAGGGAAACAAAGTTAACTTGTGGGGAGAGAGAAAGAGCGAGCGGGAGCTAACTTGTGTCCAAAGGCAGATACAAAGTAGCCCCCCCCGCCCCGAAGGCGACCTCTCTTGCTCTGCTCCTCTGGGGTGGGGAAACCAACTCCACCACGCGGAGCAGCCCCGAGGCGGGGAATTTCGCCCCTTCGTAATGTATGCATGTAAATGAGGCGGGCGCAAGGGGTGGGCGCGGAGAGGAACTCGCGCCTCTGAGGCCGCCGCCTCCTTCTCCTCCTCCTCCGCCCCCCCCCTCAAACCCAGGCGGCGGCGGCGGCAGGAGGCAGCAGCGGCAATAACAGAAGCAGCTGCGCTGACAACAACACGTGTTCGCTCGGGCACCATGGAATTCGAGGAGCTGGGGATTCGGGAGGAGTGCGGCGTGTTCGGGTGCATCGCCTCCGGCCTGTGGCCCACGGAGCTGGACGTGCCCCATGTGATCACGCTGGGGCTAGTGGGGCTGCAGCACAGGTAGGGGACACGGCGGTGGGGGGGGGGAGACGGTCTGGGGAAGCGGGGGGAGGGTGGGTTGCTTGCGAGACAGCGGAGGAGGAGGAGGCCGGCATGTCCGGGCAGCAGCAGCAACAGCAGCAGCAGCAACTCCCGGCGACGGCTCCTCCTCCGCCCGCTATCGCCGCCGCCTCAGCTGCCGCCGTCCCTCAGTCCCTCGCTCTGCTGCCTCCTCCCACCCCGGCAAGGGGAAGGGAAAAAACTTTCACTTTTGTGCGTCCCTCCCGGCGTGACGCTGCGCGCTGACGTCACGGGGCGGGGCTTTAATGGTGGTGTGCCGCGAGATTTTTTTCCGGTAAACAGGTGTGCCGTTGCCCAAAAACGTTTGGGAAACACTGCTTTATCAGACATCCAGCCCCCCTAATAGGCGACTGTCCTCTGAGAAGTGAGTCACATGGTCACTCTATGAGAGCCTAGGGAAACGGAGAGAAATGAGTGGCAAAATGGGGAACAAAATGGTCAGGGTAGTACCCCTCTCTCCTCCGTCCCCATTTCTGCTTTCATCTAGTTCACACAAGGCTTGTGTTACTGTTGTTTTCCTTTGGAGACTATGGATAGAGAGAGATAAACCCTGGATAAGTGGGTGAGAAGGCCCAAATGACACAGTTGGAATTGTACTGCTTAGTATTAAGGGGAGTATATTACAACAGTTCTGATAGTGTCTCTAGTCCTATTACAGAAGGGCCCTTTTTGTAGTGGCACCCTAGTTATGAAACAGGCTTCCTAGAAAGGTTCCTCTGGCATGATCTTTATGGCCTGTTCACTGATCATTCTATTCACCCAGGTCTTTTAAATAACTTTTAGGTTTTTATACTCTGGGCATTCATTTTTAGCTGTGTTTAATTTTGTAGTTTTTTACAGCTATTTTTTTTTTTTTGTACTGTATGTTAATTGTGTGTGTGTGTTTGCTTTGTGAGCCACCCAAAAAACTCTTGTTAGTGGCTGCATAAATTTTGAAAATAAATGTATAAAACAACCTATTTCAACGTTCTCTTATTGTCTTGAATTTGCAATGAAAATGGAATATAATATTGTAACTCTCATGGTTTTAAAAATTGTAAAATATGTTTTTGCTTTTTAAAAAAATGGAACTTAGTGAGACTTACTTCTGAGTGACCATTCATAGCGTTGGCCTATGAGTGTGTTCATTATTAATACATTGGTTTTAATATCATGTATCTCCATAGTAGCCTCTGACACTATTAGATTGTTTTTAACTGATTTCCATATTCTGTGTTGTAATTCACCCTGGGACTTTATGGTGTTTGAAAAATGAAAATAAGAACAACTATTATTACAGTATATCCCTACCATGCCACTTGAAACAATTGCCGCTGCAGAGCTGGAATTCTGTGCTAAGGTTTCTTATGTTATTGATTAAGGTTTATGAAAAATCTAATTATCTTGTCTAAACAACAATTCTAAGTCGAAAGGCAAATAGAGAGCTAAAGGCAAATATTTCACTATTTGAGGATTCCATATTGTTCTATTTTAAAAGAATGCAAAGGGACATTTTGTGCTCAGTTGGGAAAGGAATTGTGAGCAAAGAGGCCAAGAGACATTCGATGCCAAAGAGGGGCTGAATTTTACATTTTGATTTGAATTAAATATACTGTACAGTTCTTGGGCTGCAGGTCTCTAGTTTGTTCTTTGGGGCACATCAGCCTCATGCACTAGGTTTTCCCTGTTTCAATTTCACCCTGGAACAAGGAGAACCCCAGTTGGAGTGGGGGTGACCTCAAGTGGAGCAAACCTCAGAACATGGGCAGCACTTCAGATGTTGTAGACTACAATCCCCATCAATCTCAGCCAGCAGGGCTACTGGTCAGGGGTGGTGGGAGTTGTAGCCCATGATACCTGGAAGCCATCACATAATAATTTATAATAATAATAATAATAATTTATTATTTATACCCCGCCCATCTGGCTGGGTTTCCCCAGCCACTCTGGGCAGCTTCCAACAAAACACTAATAACCTATTAAACATTAAAAGCTTCCATAAACAGGGCTGCCTTCAGATGTCTTCTAAAAGTTTGGTAGTTATTTTTCTCTTTGACATCTGGTGGGAGGGCGTTCCACAGGGAGGGCGCCACTACTGAGAAGGCCCTCTGCCTGGTTCCCTGTAACTTGGCTTTTCACAGCGAGGGAACCTCCAGAAGGCCCTCAGCGCTGGACCTCAGTGTCCGGGCAGAACGATGGAGGTGGAGACGCTCCTTCATGTAACCCCTGTCTTAGATGAAGAAGAAACTTCCCAGCCACAAAGGTATAAGCATCCCTGGAGAAGGAGAGCACAATACTGCTAGTCCTACAGCTCCAAAATATTCATTCAGCCAGGAGCTGAAGCAACAGCCCACTTGTGAGTAAGCGTGCAGTTGTGGCTATGAATGGGAGAATGGGAAACAGTGTGGCTTGACCTATAAGAAGCAGAAGAGTCCATGGGATTTCTGGGATTTCTCTTGGCCACAGGCAGCCTGGTGTTGGAGAGCAGAAGGAGAATGTGTGAGAAGCAACCACCTTCTTCTGCTGAGGGCTGCTGGTTGGGGAAATCATCAAGGAGGGACCTATCTCGGTATTTCAGTGGTATGAGTTTTGTGAAATGAGTATAAAGAGGAACTCTAAAAGAACATGTAGAGATGACAGGATTCCAAACAGAATTAATATGGGATGTAGTTAATTGTGGAAGGAAAATTGGATTCTGAGTATATAGCGACAGTGGAAACGCAATTTTGATTTCAAAATGTATTCTAAGATCCATTGCCAAGCATGTGTCCTTAGTCACATTACGAGAAGCAATGGGTGTTTCTTCTTTCAAAAAGGAACAAATTCCCTCATTATAAATTGCTGGCTGTCAGAAAGACGCAACTGGCTCATATTACCGAGTTTGCGTTCACTGTTGACTTCCCAGAGGTACTTCTTGCAGTATGAACCATTCACTGCCTGGTCTAAATAACACAAAGCATCAAGGGCCAGGACCCACATTGGCCCAACAGATGCCGTTTTTATAAGCTATAGAATTTTGAGGGTTATGATGACAGAACCTTATTTTTGCTGCTCACCTTAAATATAGGAGCACTCTTGTTCTATATTGCAAATTTGTGCCCCCCTTCCTTTAAGGTTCTCAAATTCTCCCTTCACCCCATTTTCCCTCTTAAAATCCTTGTGAGGGAGCTTAAGCCAACAGATATTGATTGGCCCAAGGCCACCCAGTGAACACTGTGGCTGAGTGAGGCTTTGAACCTAAGCCTGTCCTCTCTTGGTCCGACATCTTACTCACTATGCCACATTACATGTAAATCACTCTGAGAAACACCGGCTTTCTGAAATAAACTGTAAAATAAATAGGGAGCACAACCCACAGCTAGTGCATTGTTCATTGAGAGCGATCCATGGCAATTGTAAGATAAGTGGCTAAAAGATTGTGGGATTTCCAACGCAGTTAGTGATTTTTGAGAAATCTTTTTGCTGGCTTTTATCCCCAGAGCCTCACAAACAAGAACATAATATTAGAAAGTAAGAAAAGCCTGCTGGATCAGGCCAATGGCCCATCTAGGCCAGCATCCTGGCCAAACAGATGCCTGTGATTAACTCACAAGCAGGATCCGATCACAAGAGCACCCTCCCTTCCTGAGGTTGCCAGCAACCGGTATTCAGATATATAGGTAAAGGGACCCCTGACCATTAGGTCCAGTCGTGACTGACTCTGGGGTTGTGGCGCTCATCTCGCTTTATTGGCCGAGGGAGCCGGCGTACAGCTTCCGGGTCATGTGGCCAGCATGACTAAGCCGCTTCTGGCGAACCAGAGCAGCGCATGGAAACGCCGTTTACCTTCTGGCTGGAGCGGTACCTATTTATCTACTTGCACTTTGACGTGCTTTCGAACTGCTAGGTTGGCAGGAGCAGGGACCGAGCAACAGGAGCTCACCCCGTCGCAGGGATTCGAACCGCCGACCTTCTGATCGGCAAGTCCTAGGCTCTGTGGTTTAACCCACAGCGCCACCTGCGTCCTGACATTCAGATATATAAATACCTCCAAATGTGGAGGCAGAGCCTAACCGTCATAGCTAGTAGCCATAGAGAGCCTTATCCCCTGTAAATTTGTCCTCTTTCAAAGCCATGCAAGCTGCATCACTGCCTCCTGTGGAAGTGAGTTCCATAGTTTAACTATGCACTGTGTAAAGAAGTACAGTAGTACTTTCTTTTATCCATCCTGAATCTTTCAACATTCAGCTCCAGTGGATGTTCCTGTGTTATAAGAGAGGGAGAAAAACTTTTCTCACTCAACTTCCTCCACGTCATGCATAGTTTTATAAACTTATATCATGCCACCTCTTCCTCACATTTTCCCAAGTGCTGCAACCTTTCCTCATAGAGGAGCTCTTGCATCCCCTTGATCATTTAGATTGCCCTTTTCTGAATCTGTTCCAACTCTACAATATCCAAGATGCTGAATTTTTGTAGAGCTATACAACCCTGAAACAAGGTCCTCCTCATAACACAAAATAACCTACATGGGCATCTGCTGACAGATAACATTCAGAGGAACAGAATCAGAAAAAGTTGTCTGCTGAAAAAACCCTTGCCTAAATATTTTTCCATGGCAGTTTTCCTGATATTTCAGCTGCTCGCGAGAGGAGTGCTGCTGCTTAAAACACATTGTAGTTCCATGGAGTCTCTATCCTCATGCTGACCATTCATGGAAAGGGGTGGGGTGGCCTTGGCAGAGTGGGGGGGGGGAGAGACATTTCAAAAAATAAAAAACGAGATCCTCACAGTTCAGTAATTATTTATATGTCCTTAACGTTGTTAGCTGTACCAGACACCAGAGTAGCAGGCCAAACAGATGCGTATGATTTCTCCTCCCCTCAAACTGGATTGGTTAAAAAACCATTTCATTCACAGATGGAATTTATCTGCGGAGACCGAGATGGCGACTTTGCCTGCGTAAATTGTGTGCTCTTTTGGGACTTAAGTCTGCAGGCCACTGGAGTTCATTCGAACCTGCGGTGTTTAAGCCTAGTGGGCCATAGATCAAACTCTAAATGGAGGAGTTTCTGTCATGACGTGAAGTAAGTTTCAGTGTCCTTGGCACAGACCCTCCTGCCTTGTATGTTTCTTGGCTGAGTTTAAGCAGACAAGTGTGTATGAAACATGAGTAAGAGCTACTGACAGCTCTCGCTAGAGAATTATCCTTCCTTGCCTTCACCCCACCCAATGTCTCCTTTCAGCACATCCATGTAACTCAGTTCCTTTTCTGTGGAGTCTTTCGTAACTCTGTAATAAAAGCAGAACCTTCACAGTCTGATTCTTTTTTGTCACCCTTCTCATATAAAAGTATTATTTACACATAAAGCAGAGAGGAAAGGGAAAAATTATTTATTAGATTTATATGCCACGCTTCTTCCCTCATGGAACTTAATACATAGGATTCTCAAGTGAAAATGGCTTCTTAACTTTTGCTCCTGTGAGGTATAGTGGTAGTCATCTGAAAGTGGCCAGCAGTCCTGAGGAGATTTATTTAAATCAAAGCACAGAAATGAGGAAGTTATACAAACCCAGCAGTAACTGAAATATAAGATTAAAAAGGGTGTACGAATCAATTTATAAATGAAAACAATATTGCACTGGTAGATAAAAATAACTGAATAGCTACCAATTTAGCATGTATGTTACTAAGCTCCAGACTGAATCTTCTGAAAACTTCCACCAGTTCAAACTAGTTAAATAGGTTCAGGTAAAAGTAGAGGGGAATGGAAATTAAATTGGAATCATGAATCCTAAGCCTCACAAGGGAATAAACAAAATGTAAAATTGACATAATACTGTTTTAGGGAAAAGAAAACCCTGTAAAAACTGTTCAAAACTGTTCATGAGCCAAACATCCAGACCACAAAAGGCTCCATGCAAATGGGGAAGAGTGAAAACTGAAGGAGGGACATGTTCAAAGCAAGAAATCCCTTCTCTCAAAAAGAAGACAATAATGCTCCAAAGGCCTTAGAACAAACAAAACTCAAAATCCTATTATGAGTGCGGTTGTTGGTTTGGTTTTGGCTTTGGTTTTATTATGTTCTCATTTTGTATTTTTATGCTGGATGGTCTTTGGAGGAAGGGCAGTATGCAATTTTAATAATAATAATAATAATAATTTTTACCTTCTTTTTTTTATTCTACTGCTCATCTGCTCTAGCCAGTGCTTGGCTTTTATCATCTATTTTGTCCATCAATTCCAGGGACAGGGAACTGCCAAGATTTGTGCCAGATCCAGTCTTTGGCCTGTGGTCTGAGTTCCCACCTTTCCCCAACTCCAACTCCAACTCCTCGCCAACCTTAAAAACCTCTCCATTGTGGTGCTTGTGCTGCTGACTGGAGCTTCCCCTGCCCCTTCCTGCCTTGATTATCGGGTGCCTATTCCAACACTTATGCTTGGTTTTAACACTCTGCTCTACCCCGAACCATCTCTGTTTCACTGATGTCTCCACAGCTTCTATGTGTACATTGGAACCTCAGATTCTCTGGACTCCTGAGTTCCACACTGCACCTGACCTCCCTTTGGTGCCAGCAGCCATACACAGATTCTAGCCTGGAGACGATAACTTTGTGCAAAAGTTAGAATGGAACAAAATTTAGCACTCGGTAGTCTTGGATTTGAAAGCAGGTCCTGCAACACTTCCCATAAAATCTTTTTTGCATAAAACAAGTGTTCTCTGCCATGCAGTATGAGCCACAATTGTTCGTGCTTGTGGTTGATTCTTCCTTTGAAGCAATGCCTCAAGAATGCAGGCTGAAGAGGGGAAGAAGGGTGTATGCCTTAACGTCTTTCCCATGTGGTTTTGTTTCTGTGCTTCACACCTCCTGAGCTTTGTTTGGTTCCTCGCTCATAGACCCTTTAAAATGGAACATGCAGCCAACATGGCAGAGATGCATTTAAGCAGTATAAGCTACAAACCACGACTACTAAGGCAGGGTGGAATGTGTGTGATGTGAGGCCTCCTGGTTTCCAAAACAAGTGCTTTGCTGCCAGCCATTCATAATACGCCAGCTAAGCTGCTAAGAGTGCTTACCTAAAGTGGCGGTCGAGTTACGAGCACACTTGATGACACAGCCTTTAGTCAACCATTTGAACCAGCCATGCCTATTTACTCATGTAGCATAATGTCTTGGTCTAGTCTTTTATATCACCACATCCAAAATCAAACATACACTGCAATATTTTCAGTTGCACAGCCACCTGTTTACGTCCTGACTGTTATCGGCTCCTTGCTGCAGATGTATTAGATACACAACATCTTTTTAAAAGAAACATTTAATCCCAGATGACTTAAGCCAACTACTACTACTACTACCAGGAAGAACACTGGAGCCAGAAGTTGACATAAGACAAGACCTGGTTCACCTGAACCAATATGGCAAAATTAAATATTTAAATGAAATGGCAAACAGGTCTCTCTATTATTTTTAGTTGGCTGTTTTGGTATCTGTATGCACCTTCCAGTAACTTCCATGCACCCCAATGCACCCCAAAGCCCTGGCTTTACACTCCATAATGTGTTGGGTTTTGTGGCCATCTTTGATAGTTTTTGATTATTTTCTTTGAGCTATTTAAATGGGGCAGCGGACCCCCTAGGCTTACATCTTGATCTTCTTCATAGATCCAGTGAAGTAAAATGGGTTTAGTAATGTCCTTGTTCAAACATTGTCTGCGACCGTTTGTAATGGCCTGTGATTATGGTCAGACATTTCTTTCTGAGCAATTTCAAAGTGTGTGAGACAGAGTGAAAGAGAGAGAAGGGGAGGGCTTCAGGAAGTTCAGCATCTGGAAGCAATTGGCCTCTCATTATGCAGTCATTCTATACTGATCTGGAATCTGAAGACAAAAGGGGGTGGGAATCGGAGTGTGCTACCAGAATTTTGTTTATTATTATTCCTCTTTCGAAGCTTCTCTGAAAAAAGAACCCACAGCCTCAACTCACATCCTTCAGCATAAAATGTCAGTTGACTACAGCAGTGCAAGGACTG
The DNA here is from genome assembly GCF_964188315.1 of Podarcis muralis. Lineage (NCBI taxonomy): Eukaryota > Metazoa > Chordata > Lepidosauria > Squamata > Lacertidae > Podarcis > Podarcis muralis. The sequence continues at coordinate 60,885,529 of NC_135656.1, read as the reverse complement.
GCTTTGTGGGCCTTTGAAAATAGATTTGAGAAAATGCAAATGAAGTTGTTCTAGGGCACGTAGACCAGCCTCCTGCTCAATACAGGATCTGCAAGGCAGGATGAAGATACAGCATCTCTATCTGGACACCTCCAGAAAAGGAGAGCCCACCACTTTTCAAGACAGGCTGCTCCACTGTTCAACAGCTCTTACCAATCAGAAAGCTCTGCTTTACTGCAATCCCCCCTATTGGTTTTAATTCTGCCTTTGGAGCTAAGTCTACTACTGCATCTTATGCATGATAGTTCTTCAGAGGAGGGAAAGATGGTGCTTCACCTTTCCCTGACACTAATATTCCTTCTTACAAGGGCCCGCTCAAGGTCAAAAAGATATGAGCACAAGCCATTAATGATATTGTTTGTTTCTTGACCTCATTTGGTGTAAGCACCCAGAGAAAGGCTTCCAAAGATGATCTTAAAGTAGGAAAAGGCATTCCTTTAAATAAGGTCCTCCAGACAAAACAGACAAAAAAATGAACGGGGGCAATTGCAGTGTGTTTCAACTGCGCTCTTTTGTTCACAATTTTTAGTCACCCGAAGTATAATTTGGGGCATTATGTGGATCTTGCAAAAACCTGGACTGCTTGCACTTCTGATGCAGTATGTAAGGTGGAGGGGCTGCCCTTTATATGATACGCTGGATTCCTGTATATCAGCACACTGAGCTCTGCAAACCCTGCTTCAGATGTTGCAATATCTTGGCTCCCAGATTGTTCCTTGTTTGTTTTTCTTTCTGAGCATCATACATTTATGAGTGCCCAAGATAATGATCACGAACAAGAATTTGCATAGTCTCAAATGCTAAGATGGCGCGGAATCAAAATAAGAGCCCCCAGTGAACTAGAGTCCTTTCCCACTTGCTTCTGTTTTCAGTTAACCCCTTCACACTGAGAGCCAGTGTGGTGTAGTGGTTAAGAGTGGCAGACTCATAATCTGGTGAACCAGGTTTGCGTCCCCGCTCTTCCACATGCAGCTGCTGGATGACCTTGGGGCTAGTCACACTTCTCTGAAGTCTCTCAGCCCCACTCACCTCACAGAGTGTTTGTTGTGGGGGAGGAAGGGAAAGGAGAATGTTAGCTGCTTTGAGACTCCTTAGGGTAGTGATAAAGCGGGATAGCAAATCCAAACTACTCCTCCTCCTCCTCCTCCTCCTCCTCCTCTTCCTCTTCTTCTTCTCCTTCTTTGCAGTGTACACAAATAAAAACACTGAAGTGAATTATGGATTTGTTGTTTCAGGATGATGGATTCCGTAAACAAGCCCTGCCTGGGGAATGGATTTTAAAATGTGAATGAAGAAACACCTTAGAGGTGGAAACTTTTTTTAAAGTGTCACTTATCCCAGGGCCTTTTCACCCATCAAATGAGAAATGTCTTCACTATATGTTTTCCTGGAAGAAAACGATTATCCATTAACAGCAGGCAAGGAGGGTTTGTGGCACTTACCTGGCCTCCTGTAACAGCTGTCACCGTGACTCACCACAAGTGAGAGGTGGAAGGAGATAAGTCCTGCTGCCTCTCCCTTTCAGAAGTTTTTGTGATTATCTGGAACAGTGGTTCCAAATTGGTGGTCCACAAACCAAAAGGAATACGTGCAAACCACCCAGGGGGTCCATGGCACATACCCATCAATGTCCAGGAGATGCCATCTTGGGGGGCTGTGCTCTTGAATGAAAGCATGGTGCACAAAAGCATGTTATATTGTGGCCTGATGCACGTCTTGTGTGAGACAGCAACACCCAAAAACATGTGTTTGGGGGCACTGTGCTTTTGCGTGAATCATATGGCTCGTGCAGGAGCACAGCCTGGAAGACTCATGTCCCAGTTATGTTTTGAGACACGTTGCCACCATTCACATCACAAAAACTACCATTTTCAAAAGTAGAGCTTGGCTTTTGAAAAACAGGGGGCCCGCAGTACTTAGCTAACTGGGAACCACTGATCTAGAGAGTTGTTACTCTAGCTTCAGACCCGTTACCAGACAGGAATGGCCTTGGTAGATGGCTTTTGCCGGGAGGTGGAATAAGGGGGTGTTCCCCTACTGGGTCTCCTTGGTCTCTCAGTGGTTTTTGAAACCATTCCTTCTGGGCTGCCTTGCTGGACAGGCTCTGGGAGTGAGGCGCTGTAGCTCCAAGCATTCCTGAAGCACAGGTCCCAGAAAGTATTAGTAGGAGCCTGCGGACATGCCCCTTGGCTTTTTGGCATGGGTTGTTCCACAGTTTCATCTTGTATCCTAAGCCATTTGCAGCTACACAAAACTTTTGGGTGAGGTTGTCCAGAGATTTGGGTGGAGATATCATCAGAAATGCTGATGATTTCATGATAGCCATGTCTTTCCATCTGATGCCAAGGAGCAGGCAATGGAAGTTCTGAACCAGTGTCTGAGGCCAGTGATGGACTGGATGTAAGTGAACAAGCTGGAGCTTGATCCAGACATGACAGAGGTACTGTTGGCTGGGGGGTTCCTTTGATTTGGGACTGGGAGTGAAACCCCATCTGGCTTATAGCATAGGGATGCTTCCAGATCCGCTACTGTAAAAGTAGCAGTAATGGCACAATCTCATCAAGTAAGTTAAGAAGAAATGACAAGTTGGACTCCTATAGCAACATACATTAAAAGCGAGCTGGGTATTGCTAATATTGGATCATACTGCATGCTTCTATGTGATGTTAATATTCTGAAATGTAAAATAGAGATGGTGTATTTGAAATTTAAACATTTATTCTTGACATATGTATTGTCTATTACTATCGTGTCTCATATCTGATCTTGATATATTATTAATGTTTGACTGTACACTGAATATTGTGATCATTGTGATAATGGAAGCTTATAAATAAAAATTAAATTTTAAAAAATGCAAAAGCAAATAACAGTAACCAAAATCAAAATCAGACAAGAAAATATAATGAACTCTGTCCAGCTGTTTTTACTCTGCTCCATCTACTTTCATCCTTTACCACACCTCTTGCTTTTAGAGTCCTTTTCCATCCCCCATTCAGTCTCCTTTCCAATCTTTGATATTCCAAGCTGAACATACTACATTTTAAAATGTAAACTGGGGAGGGAAGGTGTTTCAGAAATTTACATTTTTAATAAAGCCATCAACTAGTTGTGATATGCTATATCTACAACAACTAGATTTGATATATCCAAGGGTTAATGTGGTGTGACTAAAAGCAATTTAAATGGGAGCAATTTGTTTCCATGAGCTGACATAGTTTTCAGCTGAAAATGGGTGTATCTCAGTGTAAGATTTTCACCCTTGATACATGAACATGTTTGCTAGCTTTAGGCACAGGGATAAATTGGAATAATTCAGGTCTTGCGAAAGATGAGAGCAATGTGTGGCTTCTAACTCATACAAACAGGGATGGGGGTTATGCTAATTTTAAAAAATAGTAATAATGAAGAATGATACAGCTCTAAAAAAGAGATGATTAACTAAATGTTACCACTGTCATTCACACATCACATTATTTCATGCTGTCTTATCAGCCTATGGGGAAAGTGTCTTGGGGAAAACCATTTCCCTTTCTATTAAATTATTATTATTATTATTATTATTATTATTATTATTATTATTATTATTATTATTATTATTAATATCCCGCCCATCTGGCTGGGCTTCCCCAGCCACTCTGGGCGGCTTCCAACAGAATATGAAAATACTATAGTCTATTAAACATTAAAAGCTTCCCTAAACAGGGCTGCCTTCAGATGTCTTCTAAAAGTCTGGTAGTTGTTTTTCTCTTTGACATCTGGTGGGAGGGTGTTCCACAGGGTGGGTGCCACTACCAGGAAGACCCTCTGCCTGGTTCCCTGTAACTTGGCTTCTTGCAGTGAGGGAACCGCCAGAAGGCCCTTGGTGCTGGACCTCAGTATCTGGGCAGAACGATGGGGACGTGGAAGTGGATTAAGGATTGTTAACGGGAAGGTAGGGGCAACCTTCTGGGTTGTGAGAACTTTATGAGTATCTCCAACAACTCTGAGCTTTGCATTCTTTATTTATTTTCATACATGCTACTTTTCAACCAGGAAAAGTTCAGTCTAAGAAGAAAAGCGGCTTCCTTTAGAGATCCAGATGTAACCACGCTTTATGCAAGATTACTAAAACAATTGTGAATATGGCTACAGTCCCCACAGAGAAGAACCTTCCAAACCCATCTCTCATCCTTCTGCCAGTAGTGTCTGTGTCTTCTTCTTTGAGTAGCACAGCTCCTGCATTCAAAGTAGAATAATAGATTTGGAAGGTTCCTCAATGGTCATCTGATCCAACCCCCTCTTTAGGCAGTTAATATGTTGCTACAGCATCCCTGATAGGTGCCCATCCAATCTTTCAATCTCTGATGGAAGAGATGGAAAGAAGATAAAGTCACAACGAGAGAAGAATGGCAGATTAAGTTGATGGATTATGCCGAAATGGCAAAAATGACCAGAAGAATCAGAAATCAGGAAGACAAAAAATTTAATAAGGAATGGGGGAAATTTACAATTTATCTTAAAAATCATTGTAAACAGTTAAAATCGTTAGTAGGATTGGAATAACACTTGGAGTTTAATGGTGAATTTTGGATATAAAGGAGATGTAAAAGATTTGGATTATTATAAAAGATGCTGGAAGAAATTATTAACAGTAGGACCCAAAAAGGGGAGGAGTCCAGGAGATTCTGTGGCTGCCTTTAGATGTATCAAAGTTCTCTCTTGTGTCAAACACCTTGTACCAAAGTTCTGTATGTGCTTGGGTCATGGACCTGAGATCTTCTGCGGTATATTTTAAGTCCTCTCCTTACCCTAGCATCCAACTGGTGGCAAATGAATTGGAACAGAATGGAGGGATTGTTACCAGGTAGCTAGCTGCTTTTGCAGCAGCAGATTATTTTGGGCCCATTGTTCAGCAATGCATTTTAGTTTAACTGTTGGAATTTGGTTGATTTTTAAAAAAATAATAATTGTTAAACCATATGGTTGAAACCAAACAAAAAAAGCAACTCACTTAAAGTGACACACTATTGGAGGTTCTTAATCAGATTTTAGTATTTATTTGTCTAGATCTCTTTGTTGAAATGCTGGAGAATATTGAGCAACGTAAAACCACATGGAAACTTGCTGCATCATCCTATGATGAGCAAGTGTGGCTTTTGTGTGTGCATGTGGCTGTGACTCTGTTCCGGTCTATCAAATCTGCTGAGTCTTAATTTGCAACTTCTGCAGCTCCAGTGCAAAGATGTATGGGCAGCCATAGGCACAGTATTTTTCCATTTCACAAAGAGGCTGTAGCTCAGCAGCAGAACACATGCTTTCCATGCCAGAGGTCTTAAGATCCATCTCCAGGTATGGATAGAGAGGAAATCCTGTCGGTAACCCAGGAGAGCTACTGCCAGTCAGCATGGAGAATAAAGATCTAGAGGGATCCGTGGCCTAAGGCAGCTTCTTATGTTCCTATGGCCACTAATTTAAATAAATGAAGCTAGTCATTCGTGTAAAAGTATACTGAATAAGCCAGGCATGGCCAGATGTTTTGGGACTACAGTTCCCATCATCCCTGACCACTGGTCCTGTTAGCTAGGGATGATGGGAGTTGTAGTCCCAAAACATCTGGAGGGCCGAGTTTGGCCATGCCTGGAATAAGTAAACTTCTGTTCAAGGTCCCTGTTATGTCACATGTCTGCTTTGGAGACGCTAGCTAAGCCGATATTCACTCTCCTTCCAGTATTTTTTTCACCCCTGAAAGCAGCTATGCATACATTAGTACTAATCTAAAAGCGTTCTCATTTCCCAACCAATTTGAATCGTTTAATTTCTTAACCCAAAGAGTTCTTCACTCAGCCTGTCCCTCGTATGCGTACTGAAGAACACCTCACCAGTGAACATTAAGACCTTCTACAACTCTTGCCTGTAATTAAAACCACACTGGAGCAGAGTCCATGAGGCTGTCAGGAGTTCAGCCTACACTCGAGTAGGACCCTGGCAGAGACACATGCCCGACTGGCATGTTCTCTCCCTCCTGGTTGATCGTTCGGGAGCTTCAAAAGCTTTCTTCTGCCCCAACATCACAGCGACCAATGCCAACCGACACCGGCACACTTAGGGATCCACAGAGTATGCGCAACTTGCGTGACAGACCTCAGCAACTCAGCATTTTGGCTAATCTACTTTATTTACACATAAACACACACGGAGCACTGCAACATGGCTCCCTCTCTCTCTAGTATCAGGCAGCAAAGAGAAAGAACAAAGGACAATAGTCCCACTTCATGGAACACAAACATCCTGTCTTCGTCACTTCCCACTCTGTGGAGTCAAAACATACACCGTCATGTGATAGACAACAATCCTATGACTGCAACCATGGAGCAGGAATTCTAACAGAGACTGGGGAGGGGGTGTACATTGGCACAAGAAACCAGGATGACCTCAGCAAGTCATGTTAAGCGTGAAATCGCAAAGCTGTCTTTCTTGAACGAAGGCCAAAGACTCAGAAACCCCCTTCAGCCAAAAAAGAATAAGAAAGGGTTCTCTTCTTGCTTCTTTGCCTAGGAGAAACAGATAGCAAACAAGCAGAACAAAAATAAAACCCCTCATTATCCTCAGGTTGTAAGGGTGTGTGTTTTGTGTTGTGCTTTTGTGGTAAGAAGGGGATATTATGAGGATGTGTGGCAATGTGGCTGGAAACCCAGCTTCCCTAAGTCCTGATCATACTAACTACCAGCATCTCTGTGGGACTTGCTTTTAAATTAAACATGCCTTTGGATTGGCCCGCAAGGCCTGGAGCCTGCAACCTGACAGGAAACTCATCCGAGTGCTTGCGTCAGACTTTGGGACTTGTAACAACAGCGTTGCTGAAAGGAATGGAATTAGGTTTGTAGGGAGAAGGGGAAAATAGGAGGGGGGGAGGGTCCGCAGTAATTATGGGTCTGCAAACATTCAATTTGCCCTTGACGTGGGAAGAACTGCTCTTTTTGCTGCCATGTACAAGAACTATGAAAAATGTTAACCAAGACAAAGCTGAACAACTAAAGATGAAGTGAGAGCCATATTCTGTGGGAGTAAAAATTGCTGCAAGGACTTTAAAATGAATTAGCCGTTCCGATAACTTTTTCTTTGTTAGTGGTTCACTAGGCAGTTAGAATGCAGGCAGGACGTTTCTGGTTGGCTGGTGCCCAATTACGCTATTTTTATTCATTTCACAAACTTTATGTACTGCTTGACAGTAAGAAAGCACTTCAAAGCACTTTACTAAAAGAATAAAACAATAGAATTATGAGTAAAAAAAACCCGAGTTAAAAGCAACTATTTGTTTTTACACTAGTGGTGGAAAGAAACAGGGACTCCTCTTCAACTAGATTTTGCCAAGGGCAAGTTCACATGCTCGTTTTGACACAGAAGTATCACAATATTTCCTTCTGGCTACTCATGGCTGCACACAGTTCCTATTAAATGCAGCGCCACATGGTGAAATCAAATCAAGGCCCAACCACATCAAAGGCAAACTTTTGACCTTTCCATTTCACACAACTGAATGATCACCCTTGTGCTTTATGACCCAGGGGCTCAGTCACAAAGTAGACCTTCAAGCGTACTGGGCTCTCTGTCCTGTGGCACCAAGCAAGTGGATGCTATGTGAAATGCATTCAGCATGTAGCTGCCATTCCCTCTAATAGCAAACTTGGTTGGTGAAGTACCTAGCTGCTTGGAATGATGATGATGATGATGATGATGATGATGATAGCATCTGTCTGTCTTGAGAGACAATGGAGTGTGTCTCCAGGGGTGAAGCCAAACCATTGTGTTAGCAGCACTGAAGCGACCTCCCCAGGGTGCAAGCCTGGGCAGTGTGTATGGAGGTCCTGGGCTGCCCAGACAAGACCCCTCTCTCTGCCTCGCTGATGTTGTGCAAAGGAAAGGAGAGCAATACGTTTGGCACCAGCTTGGCTACAGGAGTTGCCGGAAGGAGGCATACAAGGTGCTATCCAACCATCTTAGAGACTCTACTCTGGATTTGTGTAGGGTTTCTTCCTTAGCTTTTTCTTCTCCTGAAAATATCCTACAAGGCAGTAGAGGTTCCACAGCCTATGGTCAGCATGCGGCCCCTGACAGATTACTCTGAGGGAATGTGGCACTTGAAACTCACACCCCAAAAAAAGGTTCTTTCTGAATCTTGACCTCCAGCAAGAACCGGAACCACAGTCCCCCAAATCCCCATTCCAGCAAGACAACCAAGAAGACAAGCAAGAAGACTACTATGGTCAATACTATCAAAAGCTGCTGTGAGGTCCAGCAGAATTGACCAGGGCACCCTCCCCTGCCCGCTTCTCAGATCAAGACCATCAGTTAAGCTAAAGCAACCAAGGCCATTTCTGTCTAAAAATTGTGGCAGAACTCAGCCACTGCTGCAGTTGCCATAGAGCAGGCATGGGGAACCCATGGCCTTCCAGATGATGCTAGACTAGACTCCAGTTCTCCTAATCCCTGAATATTGGCTGTGCCGTCTGAGGTTGATGGAGTCCATATGGAGGACCACAGCTTAGGCTCCACTGCTGAGTTATTGGGTGCAACTCAGAAACTCCTGAGGGTGGGAGGACAGATTGTGGCCTTGCCGCAGCAGCATCAACTCCTTCCCATTCTGTATACAAATTGGTTTGGTCCACTATTGAAAGGTGCCTCTGGTTTATTGCTAAGCTCCGGTTTATTGCTAAAGCCTCCATCCCTTCCCAATTCCAGACCTCAGCATTTCTGACTCATTTGCAGAAGGAAAGCTTCACTTCAAGAGACGCTGGTTTATGTTTGTGGGATTTTACTTTAAAGGAGAGCTCTGGCATGGTCGCTTTTCCTATTGTGAAATCTGACTCATCTTTCTGAATCCATGGATTTTTTTTATTGCCCCTGATTGCATATAACATGAGATTGTACATTCCCTAGAAATAGTAAACAACTGAGGTAACCACACAGCTACTAGCAATTAAGAGACACTGCAAAGTGGTCACTAAATGCTTAAAAAAAATACTGAAGGATTTCCTAACCCAAATGAATTATGGCTAGCTACATTATTCAACGGTAAGCTCCCGTTGTTCGGTCCCAGCTCCTGCCAAACTAGCAGTTCGAAAGCACGTCAAAGTGCAAGTAGATAAATAGGTACCACACCAGTGGGAAGGTAAATGGCGTTTCCGTGCGCTGCTCTAGTTTGTCAGAAGCGACTTAGTCATGCTGGCCACATGACCCGGAAGCTGTCTACAGACAAACGCCAGCTTCCTCGGCCTATAGAGCAAAATGAGCGCTGCAACCCCAGAGTCGTCCGCAACTGGACCTAATGGTCAGGGGTACCTTTACCTTTACATTATTCAGAACATACCAATGTCTCTCACAATATAGATTGTGTCTTCTTGGCTTCTTTGGGAATAAAATATTATTTTAATCATCATCCTTAAATCAATTACCTGTGAGTAAGCGCCTTTGAACTCATTGAGACTTACTTCTTAGCAGACATGTCAAGGATTGACCTGCTAATGGCTGAATTGCACAGCACTAACCATGTTACCAGGGGCTTCATCTGTTACTAATGCATCATAGAAATGAACTGCCATGCCACAGCAATAACACAGGAAATAGGTTTATTTATTCAGCTATTTGTCAATTCATAATCTGCCCTTTCATGAAGTATAACAAGGCAGTTTACAACATATAAAATATTATAAAATCTGTCTATAAAGCATAATTCAAAACATCAATAGAAAGTATGAATTGGTTTAAAGAAAAAGGCATATTGTGAAGGCCTGTCTGAACAGCACAGTTTTCAGAAGTCCTCTGAAGGCGAGGATGATTCCTGCCAAACTTCTACAGGTAGGAAGTTCCACAGGGCAGGGCCTGCCACACTAAAGACTCAGTCCCTAGTGAAGGGCAACTGGACTTCAGGGGAGTGAGGAACCACCAGAAGTGCTCCATCGGATGATCTCAGTGACTGAGGAAAAGCATAAAGGATTGGGTGGTCCTTAAGGGCCCAAGTAGTTTAAAAGCTTGCTAGTTAATACAAGAACCTTGAACCTGGTGTAGTAGCAAATCAGCAAACAGTGCAACTCTCTCAGCAGGGGAGTAAGCTGTTGTGAGTAATCTGTTCCTGTGACCAGTTTGAATGCTGCAATCTGCTGTAGATGCAGCTTCTGGACCAGATACAAGGGCAGCCCCACATAAAGCGTGCTGAAGTAATCAAGTTTTGAGGTTACCAAGCATGGACCACTGTGGTCAGGCTGTCACAATCTAGCAACCATCATAGTTGGTGTACCAGACCCAGCTGGTAAAAAACACGTCTGTCCACAGATGTTACTTGGGCAGAGATGGCAGAGAAAGATCAAGGAGTGCCCCCAACAGCAACGTGTCAGCAGCTTAAATTTAAGACAAGGAATAGAACATATTTTATTTATGTGAAATTCCCACCCACTATTTAGGGAGACTTGCAACACTTTCAAATCGCAATACAGTGAACTACAATAAAAAAATAAACAACAGTAAAAATGCACTTAAAACTAGAGCAGATAAAAATGACCATCAGATATAAAATGTAGCAGTCAAAAGCTTGCTGGAATAAAAATGACCACTGAGCCAAATCCATAAAGGCACATGCCAAGATCTTTATCATGATAATCTGTGGTTGTATTGAAACTTGTCAGGTTCCAGCATATCTCCCTCTGCTTCCTCCTGCTGTAAAATTCTCACTTGAATGGCAAAATGTATTGCATTCCATAGCAGATGGTAGCACTGCACTTTTCCAACATTTTCACGCAGGTTTTTGTGCTGAAATGAACAAAATTATAACTGAAGAATGACAGGAAAAATACAAATGAGAAAATACCTCTATTGTGGAACTTAGTTCGGAATTCCATCCAACTAAAGATACTACTATATATCTGATCAGGATGTCATAAAGATCTCTGGAAAGCACTTCACCACTGCTCAAGCCTGGCATCAGGACTTGGCATGGGGAGAAGGGTTGCTGAACGTCCACAATTTCCCAGACATACCTGGAATACAGCTGTCTCTAGCAGTGTCCAGGTGGAAATCGGTAAAACTCATAAACAGCATTGCCAAAAAACAAAAAACTCAACAACTTTTCTGTCTGGATTTTCACTGTTTGAAATATGGCAACCCTAATGGTGAGGCAAATGAGGGGGCCCATAGGTATGCTTTGTTTGATAAAATATGGTTCAATAAACAATGGTTTAACTTTAGCTTAGCACAATGTGCAAACCAGGCCAAGGGGTGGGGTGGGGAGTAGTGAAGCAGAAGATGGAGAAGAGCAAAGCCTACTGTTTCCAAAACCAGTGCTTGACAGGGATAGAAAGCTTTTTATTCCAGTCCAGTAGCAAAGGTGCATGGTGAACCCCCCCCCCTTTTTTTTTGCCATGTCTGCCTTCATCTTCACTTGAAAATTGTACCCAGCATTTGTTATCGTTGTATTAATCAAAGAGCGAAGTGGAGGGATGCTATCAATAGGCAGGGAATCACTAGAGTAATCATTTCTGGGGGGTGGTTGTTTTGTAAAAAATAAATGCTGATGTACATCATGTTGGAGCATGGCATTTCCACAGTGGGGCTAAAAGCAGCTGAACAGCTGCACGAAGCATAAAGACCAGAGAGAAGAGAGGGGTGGACAAGATGTGTCTGCTTACATCTTTAATTCAGAGCAGCATCAAGGAGCTTAATGATCACAAGAGTTCCTTCTCCCGCCTGCTGATGTTTATGCTTGGATGGCAATTTTCGCTGCAGCTTGAAAGAAGACGTCTTTCTGCCCCAAATGAGCTGTCAGTAGAAAACATAGCAGTAGTAATGAGTAATTTGAGTTGCAGCTCTTGTTATTGGAAGTAAGGAGTCAATAACACCAGGGCTTTTTTTCAGCCAGAACTCAATTCTGGCACCTCTCAGGTGGGCGCCATTGCCATTCTAAGAGAATGGGGAGTGGGGGGTGTTCGTGGTGAGTTCCGGTACCTATTTTTCTAGAAAAATAGCATGGGGTAGATAACATTAAAATACATCATAATGCAACCAAAATGATCAATGACTAATAAAAACAGCAGTAGTAAAAACACATCCTGAGAACTAAAATAGCAGGAGTGCCTGGCGTGCTCTGGTCCATGGGGTCACAAAGAGTCGGACACGACTAAACAACAACAACAATGATAAATAGCAGTGAATTCAAACAAGATTAGATGAAACATCAAGATGGAGAAATGCGTCTACTTTAAAAAGAGAGAATTTCAGTGTGGAATTTTAAATTAAAATCATATTCATATTGTAGGAATACAAATGGTGGCTTATAAGTCCAAGACATGTAAGTATACACGATGTGAGTTCTTCAAAATTTGTGGAGCTGCATGAGTTTCAGTATTCATGGAAATATTTCGAGGGTTGCATATCTAGCATACAGTCACAGTTCTGCTCCTTGAGTATGTTTTCATTTATTAAAACATTCCATTTTTTCCTGCCAAGAAATGCTTGTCCTACATGCAGAAAGACACACGCAAAGAGAAAACATAAAAGCATTGTTCCTTTTGCAGCATGAGGAAGTGTAGATCCATCACTGCACGGCTCATAGTGAGATTGCCATGCACTGTGAGGATGGAGATGGGAGGAGCCTCTATTCATTCATGGGATAGTTCCCTCCTTTTAGCATATTATATCAATAAATTTTCATTTTTTGGCGCTCATTCTAAGGAATAAACTTCTTAATTAGCACTAACACAAAGCATCAACTAAATGTAGTCAAATTAGTAATGCCAGGTTTATTTAACTTGTTTAAATGGCACACCTTCTAGGGAAAGTTCACTGACATAGTTCTGCCAGTTCACTATAGAAGAAAAATGATCTCATACACATTCCGGTTCATTTGCTTCACTATTACGACGCTGGTTGGGTTTTTTATATATACTCTAGTCTGTGCATTATAAATTGTGTAAACATAATCACAATTCTGTCCGTATTTTGCTGCCCTTTCTGCAGCTGGGCTCCGCTTGCAGCCTAACCTTCAGAGAATGCAGCTGGATGTACAGTTCAGAAATCTGGAATTCATTAGTGGGAATTTGCAGATCTCTCCCCCCTCCTTAGGCTTAGTTACAAGAAGTCAAAGCAAACAGCGCTGGAATCTCCAAGTGTGGAGGAGTTGCAGAGTTTTCATTTACTGAAAATGAACACGCAGAAAAATAAACGTCGTTTTTATTCTCTGATAAGCCTTTCCCCCATAAATTATTTCCAAATGCTAGAGGTTTAGGCTGTGTACACCATCCTGTTTACTCTGCGTCCAGTTCGCTCCCACTACTGGTTTAGGAAGTGGTACACTTAAGATGTTTGTCACAACAATCCATATCTACCCTCTTGTTTCTTGTGAAATACTTCATTCTGATGCATTTTCCCCCAAACCAGTTTCTATCTAAATTGAGAAAAGGGATGTCCTAGCTGCATATTAAGCCGGTGATGTGTGCACAGCCAGAGAAAAGCTCCTGCTACAGTTTTTTTTTATTGGTACAGTATTGATCACTGTTAAAGTCCATTTTGAGCTAGGCGTGGGCTAGACATTAGCATTAATGTGGAGAATTTCTGCAAGAGGAAAAGTCATTCAGATGTTATGACATTTGTGTTTTCCAGTGGGATTGCAATAGGAACACAACTTTCTGGACAAGCTTTTTTAGGTGTGTAGCTTGACATTTAGTTTTCATAACAAATGCCCAACAAATGCTGAGCTGATTAATCATTCTGAATTAGATTATGTCACTTGGCTAACATAGTTGGATAGCATTCATTTTTGAATGCTAACTGCAAAAATAGAGAAAAAAATAAAAAATAAAAATTTGTGATTTATTTATTTATTTGCTTTAAAAGACCTGCAAGAGTAGCAGTAGAATATATGTGGGAGATTCCACTCCCAGCTTTCCTTCTATCAAAATCTCCCTCACATGAGAAGCTTGCACCTTAAGGATCATGCATTTAACCTAACCCTGACACACATGTGTCCCATACACAGAGAGATTTTGACAATGGGTTGGTTGGCCACATGGATTCTGGGTAAACCAGACCAAAAGAGTGTGAGTACTACAGCTGGCCTGCAATTTGCATACATTCAGCTTTACATGTAGAGCAAAACATTATACGGTATATATATATCTCTGTGTGTGTGTGTGTGTGTGTGTGTGTGTATGGGGGTGGAAAGGAGTTGGGTTTTGGGAAAAATAAATAAAGCTGGGTGGTCCAGTGGTACTTTACAAAGTGTGGTTGCATGGCCAGTTTAGCCATTAAAAGGTAAAGGTAAAGGACCCCTGACAGTTAAGCCCAGTCGCGAACGACTCTGGGGTTGTGGCGCACATCCTGCTTTACTGACCGAGGGAGCCAACACAGTTTTTCCAGATCATGTGGCCAGCATGACTAAGCCACTTCTGGTGAACCAGAGCAGCGCACGGAAACGCCGTTTACCTTCCTGCCAGTGTGGTACCTATTTATCTACTTGCACTTTGACATGCTTTCGAACTGCTAGGTTGGCAGGAGCAGGGACCGAGCAACGGGAGCTCACCCCGTCGCGGGGATTCGAATCGCCGACCTTTTGATCGGCAAGCCCAAGGCTCAGTGGTTTAGACCACAGCGCCACTCGCATCCCCTTGTTTAGCCATTAGACAGGACAAATGATAGATTTTTTTTTCTAAGGATAGGAAGAGCCGACTGTTTTTCAGAGACTGAAGGCTGTTATGATAGAGCTCTTGTCAAAAGTCCACATGCTCATTTTGAAAACATCCCACTAATGTAGGTTATGCAGGTGTCAGAATCACTGCAACAACTTGCAATGTTTCTCTGACCAAATGCCACAGTGGGAGAGAGAAAAATGAATGCCTTCAGGTTTCTCAAAAACTCGAGAGCTCCATCCCCATGATGAGGGAATTGGACACAACAGAGAACAGGGGAAGAATGTGTGATTAATGCAATTAGCCATACTTAGGCTTCGACATGGGAAATGAGAGTTTGTGCCAAAGGCTTCAAGGTAAGTTTTCTGGATGGATTTGAAGAGAGAGGCAACATTGTGCAAGTGATCTGGGTGGCAGTTCCAAGCAGACAGGAAAGCAAGGAGAAAGGACAGAGTCTTTGGAAAGAGCAGAAGACCTTTGGCGTGCTGAAGGTTTCGATTCATTTTGGCAAAGAGTTCTTAAAATATGCTAGACCTCAACGTCAAGGATGCTAGAATAATTGATACAGCATTCAAATGCTTGCTGGCTGTTATGGTTGAGTGCTGCCTCTGAGGGGAAAATGCACTTGCCATAAACTAGTATTAAAAAAACAACAACCATATCAAACCAGCAGGAAGGTCCTATTTCTCATGAAGTTGGTCTGAAATAGCTGTTTTCCATTTGTTCTTTAACAGCACATTATTTGTTCATTGTATATAAATTGTGACACGTCCAAATTTACCAGTCTAAAGAATCTAATTAAGGTGCAGTGTGGGAGAAGCAATTTCTGGTGTGCGTGTTCTCTTGGTATCCCTAGGCTCGATTTGGATTCTGCTGAAGCAAAATCTGGATTGAAAAATGGCTCCCTGGAGTGTCCCTAGAGTTGCACAAAACCAAATCCGTTACCAAGGGACACGGTGTGTGGGTGTGTGGAATTAATGCAGAACTGTGCCATGATCAGGATGGCCACACAAGGAAAACCATATAAGGTCCTTAATAGTTAATATTTTCATCTGATGCTGAGATAAACTAGTGCTTTTGTGAGTCAGCATGCTCCATCTGGTTTATGGCTACTTTATTCACATCCGGCTTGGAAGTTGCTTTGGGAGGAATTACACTTTTTAAAAAAATAGTCAAAAAGCTATTCATACCATATTAGTTTCAGACTTCATCTTCACAGTGGCAGATGCAGTAAAAAGAGTCTTTCAGAGAGAGGAAGAGAGAGATGTGCATACATTGTCTTTAAATAGTGAATAGGCAGGATTAAACAATCAGCTGTCATCTCTGTCTACCAAAGTTAGCTTTAAAGTAAGGTCATGTTCATATGAATAGGCACAACTTTTAATATTAGATATATCCTTCTCTTCCTATGTGAATGAAGGTAAAATGAACAATTACTTCAATACCAGAACCATTTGCCAAGATCAAAAACCACAAAGGAGCAATTTCAATAAGATTATGGGTATGGAGACTAGATTTGTGAGGTGCTGTAGATTTTCAGAAATCCAAAGGACATTCTCTAACTGCTAACGTTGACTGAGGAATGAAGTCCTTCTGATTCCCTTATTCCTGCACCTCTGCATGAAAGCCCATCTCTAATCAGATTAAAAGAAGTCAAACCAACAGCTGGCAACACACATGTCTTTAGAGCAGCCAGGTTGCAGTCTACTGCCTAATCACAATCTCTACTGTTCCGGTCACCTAGACCCCTTAGTTTTGTTTCTCTGCTCCTTTGGAATAGCACTGGGGTGGAATGTTCACAGGAGGGAAAGTGGCTTCTGATGCATTGTTTAATGATTCAATCGGATGCAGCCTATTTGGCTTATTAACCCAAGATAGGCACAAGCCAGGCAAATGTCTAAGCCACCCCTTCCCTCCTCTCTTCTCAGCATGCCACAGCTGAAGACTTCCAGGGTTCGTTAACAATAGTTTCCTGTTCTGTCGGGAAACCTTGGTACAGAACAAACCAGAATCTGAAACCAACTTTAAATCATCCTTTCTTATCCCGGTTTGTTCTGAGATAACATTACAGTACATATAAACTAGACCACAGTCTCTGGCTCAGGGCTGGCCCGCCCATGAGGCGAACTGAGGCAGCTGCCTCAGGTGGTGGAATCCAAAGTGTGCCATCATAGGCTCCACTGCCACAACTGCCACACTAGTGAGGAAAAGCAGCAGGGGCTTCCAAGATCTGGTGAGACCTTGCGAGAGCCCTGTGAAATATCACGAGAGCCCGTGAGATCTCATGAAACTCTCACAAGGTTTTGCAGATTTGCAAGATCTCGCTAGAACCTGGAAGACCACCACAGTGCAACCCTGGTATGCATAGCTTCATTGGCACAGGGAGGCACTTCCACATTTCCCCTCAGGTGGTGAAATGGGATGGACTGTTCCTGCTCTGTTTGCTATTTTATTATAAATGATATGGGTGTTGTGTAATTTTAATTGAGTTGTTAATTTTTCAATTGTACTTAATTAAGCCACTGTGAGAGCAACAGGAATGGTGGGAAAGTGGTGTGTAAATGCATTAATATTAACAACAATAATATTATGTTTTGATCGCTGAGATTTTCAGCAGTATAAAGCCTGGATTCAAGTTTCTAGGTCTGGGTTTCCAAAACTGATAAACCTCTGAACTCTGTAGTATCTGGTGACAGTGGCAGTTCTTCAACAGCTGCTGAGGTATTAAATTCAGTGATAATCTACTAGTTTTCCTTTAAAGCCTCAAGCATAGCGATTCAGTGAAGTTTAAACTTATTAAGTATATACAGAGCTGCAGCTGAAATATAGACCTGTCTGTATAAAGCATTCAGTGAAAAGGTCCTGGTCATAAAACAGGTTCAGATCAACACTGGTGGCTCCCATGTAAGGATTATAAAAATAGTTTGGAGCATATCTCCAAATTGTTTGGAGCATATCTCCAAATTGTAAATGTTTATCAAACCAGTCAGTAGATTCAGTGGAGGCTGGTCCATTAAGGGAAAGGAGGCTCTGCCCCAGCAACCTCAGGAAATCCTCAGTCTGCGGTCAATTACCTGCCTTCTTAACTTACAGGCAGATCAAAGGGTGACACTTGACTGTCAGCTTCCTCCTTCTTAGCATTCCTAGCTCCCTTGGCCTTCTAGAACTCAGCAAGGATGGGGAGGGGGACAAAACTACCTGCCTGGCATTGGCTCTGCCCAATGTTAGGAGCCCTGCCTTCTGGCCTACCAGTCCCAGTGGGCACCGGCCACCACTGAGTGGGCCACTGAATCGACTGTTTGATCATTAAAAGATTGTCATTGATGCACAGTAAAGTGTGATGTGTATTTAAGTACAGAAAGTCTGGTTCCAACAAACGGCATAATCGAGTCAAAGCTAATCGCTTTTGCAGCCCATGAGTTCAATGGGAGAAACAGGCATGCGTTAAATGTACTCCACTGAAATTGAGGCCGTTTTAAATGTGCTCAGCTCTGGCTGAATTATTCCCATTGTTTTGGAGCTGCTTCTTACAATACATTTTGTACTCCAGTTCTGATACTCCAACACAAAACTCATGTGTCCTTTGTCTCGGTCTTTGAAGTGTACACACACATGCACCAATAATAGCTTCTCCGATCTGAATACCTGCAAGCGGTGGCTGGAGGACTGGGCTCCTGCTTCTGCAATTTGGGAAACAGAAGTATGTTTTATATATATGGGCATCATATAAATTATGTGAGGTAGGTATGTGTGTATGCTTATGCTAGGCTTCCTCAACCTTGGGCCTCCAGATGTTTTTGGCCTACGACTCCCATGATCCCTAGCTAGCAGGACCAGTGGTCAGGGATGCTGGGAATTGTAGTATCAAAACATCTGGAGGGCTGAGATTGAGGAAACCTTTGCTAGGTGCTGCTGTTCCTGCTTGCTCCGCATGCCAACCCTGCCTACTAATCAACCACTTTGCCAGTCCTTCCTCCCCGCCACCTGGGCAATCCCCCTCCTTTTACCTCACCCACCCTCTCGCCTATCCCTTGACCCCTCACCCCACCCCCCTCCTCACAGTTCACCCCTCTCCCCCCCCCACAACCCACCCTGAGTCCCCACTCACAGCTCACCCCAACTCCCAACCCCTTTTGAAGGAGAGGAAAGGCACTTCACAAAGCAGCTTGCTAAACTGCTGTATGAAGTGCCTCCCCCACTGTTAAGCCTCACTGCAACCACATTTAACAATGGGGAGTGTACTTCACAGAGTGGCTAGCTAACTGCTAAGTCAAGAACCTCTACCTCCCCTCCATTAAACAGTTCCCTTGCGCTGCCCGCCACTAGCACTGCTTCCTGTCTCACCTGCCTCCTGTTGTCACCCTGCAGTGGGCATGGTCGTCTATTGGTTGCCACATGACAATAGCTTTATATTTTAAGGTATTGTTGTGCACCATCCCAATCTCCAAACGGTGCAGGATTCCAGGGGTTCCAGGTGTGCTTTACCCAGGATTCCTGTTTCCTTGTGGGAATGAGGCCCGGTGGAGACTGTGGTGTCTTTATGATCTATGGTTTATTTACACATATATACAACCTGAGCCTGCATTAGTGGGGTTCACCGCATCAACACCCCGTAAGCATCTTGCTTCTCCCATATCAGTAACCTTGGATTCAGACAGATACCAACCACTCCTCTCAGATGCTGCTCTTGAATCTCCTACTCACTGCTTGCTTTCTTCGTCATATTACTCATACTCCCTACTCTAAGCTTCTAGCTCACAGTGCTTCTAACTCTCTAAGCTCTGGCTTTATCTCTTGAGGGAGAGGCACTACTCATTTGCCATGTCACACCAGGTTCATTTGATCCTCTGTTCTCTTAATGGCCCATCACCCCAGGCGATTACCTCATCAGGAAACTAGCCTGCCTTTATTGGCTTTTAACACTTATTGATCTGAGGATTAGAGAGGTCTATCGCACAGTTTAGCTCCCCAAACCTTAATTAGATTCTAACAACTTTGCTGGCTCTAGGGATTATAGCGGTCTGGCTATTTCCCATAATTAGAAGCCTTTGATTAAATTCTAACACTTACTGGTTCCAGGAGTATAGAAGTGTCTAGCACCCACAAGCTCATAACAGTACATGGCAATACATACACCCACACACATACAGGAATAGGGACACAAGGAAAATTCCCCATAAGAAGTAGCCTATGATGCGGAGATGATCACAAAATTTCTTTAACAACAATTTTTGAAAAATGCATGTATAAAAAAAAGTTTCATTGATTTCAGAAAGAAGAATGGATAGCTAATAGGGACAGGTTTTAAAATGCCTAAAACAAAGAAAGCACAGGATAAACAAACACATGTTTGACATTTTGGAAGGGCAAAATTTGGAGCAGATATTTCCTCATTTCCCCCACTATCTCCACCCTCTTCTCTCATCTGCCTTTCCCATTCCCTTGTGTATATTGACCAATATGAGTGGCAGGAATCCCACAAAAACACCAAGGAATATCTATGCAACATCTGTAACTTCTGAAGCAGACTGATGTTTGGCTGCATTGTTAGTAAAGGAAGGGAAACATTTAATTATCTATCTTGACTATGTAAAAAAGAAAAGCTTCATGCAGACTGAATATTTAGGAATATGAGGTCAACAGTAATTCCATCAGTATTTTACTCAATTGTTGTTAGCTAGCTAATTAGCAACATGGTTTGAGCTGGAAAAGGCTTGTTCTTGATCCACCCCATGTCTCATAAAATAAACAACTATATAATCCATGATAGAAGGGTGTCAAGCATAGTCTTGAATAGCGTTAGTGATAAAAAGTCACTGTTGGCAGTTTGTGCCATTACCTAACTTTTTCTAGGAATTTTCCTGATATTTAGCGTAAATTGAGGCTTCAAGAGTTGACGCCCATTCCTGTTTGTTTTGTCCCTTTTGCTCATATCCTGGCTAGTACGTACAAAAGTGCTATCATGTGCAAAAAAGAAGAAGTGTGAATTCACATGTGTACTTTTGGAGGGTGGGGATGAGGCCTGTTTTCATCAACAATATGCTCCTACGCTTTTCTGCACTGAATATAAGTTTTGCCCATGGTCTTTAACCTAAACACTTCAACACAAAGCCACAGTCTACTGCTCCCACATCAGATCCCTGGGTGGCAGCAAGCAACCTAAGATGCTCAGCTCTCTTTCTCCCAGAGGGCCAAGAGAAATGCTTTACCATATGAAAACACAGTGAAGGATGTACTCTTGGCTATTACATTTACATAACCCCTTGTGTATTCTGTAGGGAAATACAGGTAAATGATCAAAAGTGTCAGGTGAGAAGAAGGATGAACAGTTGGCCACTGGTGCCCTCTCTTCTAAATAGCTTCCTTTCATCTGGTGCCTTCTTACTACATTACTGGTACAACCATAAATTGGCATGATAAAATAATGGTTTACTAATGAGAAGTAGTTGTTGCATTTCTTTCCCAAGTAAAGGAATTTGAGCTTTCTATCAACATTCATTGGTAAACAAACCTTCATTCCCATCCTCATTCTATTTAGAAGGCTCTCAGAGATAAGGGATCAAAGTTTCTTTAAAGAGTAGATAACATTGGGTTCTGTCAGTGACGAGCCACAGGTCTCTTACTTCATTATACAAGTAGTGCTAATTATCTAAAGCACAACAACTATTTGCTTGCCCTGTCACAGAAATATAAGTCGTTTAAAACATGGAACAGATGGCTCTTGGATTTATGGATCTACGAATCCAGGGATGACTCATTCCAGATGCTAAATAATTTCATGAAATGAAAGTATGTATTGGGCAAAGAGAGTATGTATTCAGTAAAGCATAGAATTGGTTTATTATGCTTGTTTTCAAAAAGCTATTTACATGTATAAAGTGAGTGTGATGGACAGTAGTAATGGAAGAATTACAAAACTGAACAATTATAATAAGGGTGTTTATACATGAGCATATGATTCTCTGTAACATTTGGTGCAATCTTCAGCAGAGGGACTGGCTAAAAAGATCAGATTATCAGGTCTGTGGTTAATGGAGGAGACATTCACAGGATATTTTCTGACAGCAGGATAGAGAGTTTTAAGTGCTGGTGGAATGGTGTTTGAAGTGGTGGCGATTTAGCTGCAAGCATTCTCAGAGGGAACTGATTATATGGGCTCATTTCAATCTAGGTTCAGGCCTGGTTTTGGGACAGATTTGGCCTTGATAATCCTAATGGATGAAAGACGAGGAATGCAACTTTGTTAAACTTGCTGAATCTCTCAGCAACTTTTGATCCAGTTGAGCACAATATTCCCCTAGATAATCTCTCCGGCAAGAAATGTGTACTACCAACTTTGGTTGGTATGGCAGCTCTGGTAACTCCTGGGAAGGGATAGTCTGTCCACACTGGTCCATGCATTGGTTACTATGATCCAATGTATATAGGGCTGCCCTGGTGCTTGGTTTGGAAGCCACACCTAGTGCAGAATGTTGTGGATGGTGCATTGAGCGATACATCTAGCCATGCATATATTACAACAGTAGTTAAGGATTTGCGCCTGTTGCCTAACTGCTACTGAACCAAGTTCAAGATTTTATGATTGATACATAAAGCCCTAAACAATTAAGGACCAGCAGCCCAAGAAGACTGCTTCCCCTACTATAGGCCAATGAAACCTTTATGATCAACAGAGAAGACCATGCGGACCATAGAGCAGCCAGCAGATTGCCACCTTTCGGAAGCCTCTTAGAAATGGATCTTTTCAGTTGTAGCACCAACCCTCTAAATATCCTTTCAGAAGAGATTTAGGAAGTGCCATTTGTTGGATGCTTCAAATGTTTCCTAAAAGCTGAGATGTTTACCCTGGGCTATTTGAATGGCTGAGGGTGTTATCCTGTTCAGTTGCTGACTTACTGTTTAAAATTATGAATTTCTTACAATCACATTCTGATTGTTACTTCTATTTTATAATACTTTATTTGCTGTAGTTTAAGTATATATATTTAAACTACAGCAAATAAAGTATTATAAAATAGGCAAGGGCATCCTGATCAAATTTGCAGATGACACCAAACTGGGAGGGGTGGCTAACACCCCAGAGGACAGGATCACACTTCAAAACGACCTTGACAGATTAGAGAACTGGGCCAAAACAAACAAGATGAATTTTAACAGGGAGAAATGTAAAGTATTGCACTTGGGCAAAAAAAATGAGAGGCACAAATACAAGATGGGTGACACCTGGCTTGAGAGCAGTACATGTGAAAAGGATCTAGGAGTCTTGGTGGACCACAAACTTGACATGAGCCAACAGTGTGACGCGGCAGCTAAAAAAGCCAATGCAATTCTGGGCTGCATCAATAGGAGTATAGCATCTAGATCAAGGGAAGTAATAGTGCCACTGTATTCTGCTCTGGTCAGACCTCACCTGGAGTACTGTGTCCAGTTCTGGGCACCACAGTTCAAGAAGGACACTGACAAACTGGAACGTGTCCAGAGGAGGGCAACCAAAATGGTCAAAGGCCTGGAAACGATGCCTTATGAGGAACGGCTAAGGGAGCTGGGCATGTTTAGCCTGGAGAAGAGGAGGTTAAGGGGTGATATGATAGCCTTGTTCAAATATATAAAAGGATGTCACATAGAGGAGGGAGAAAAGTTGTTTTCTGCTGCTCCAGAGAAGCGGACACGGAGCAATGGATCCAAACTACAAGAAAGAAGATTCCACCTAAACATTAGGAAGAACTTCCTGACAGTAAGAGCTGTTCGACAGTGGAATTTGCTGCCAAGGAGTGTGGTGGAGTCTCCTTCTTTGGAGGTCTTTAAGCAGAGGCTTGACAGCCATATGTCAGGAGTGCTCTGATGGTGTTTCCTGCTTGGCAGGGGGTTGGACTCGATGGCCCTTGTGGTCTCTTCCAACTCTATGATTCTATGATTCTATGATTCTATGATTCTATTTTGCAAACTACTTAGGGATTTTTGTCAAAAATGCTAGGCAGGTACATAAATCTCTAAACAGATAAATGAAAACCTGAGTTGAAGCACATCTGTCTCCTGGCTTTGCTTCTCCCTGTGCTTTTGGGAAGCCCCTGGTGGCTGAACTCTCTGGTTTTGTCCCTTTTTCCATGCTGGGTGATAGAGTAGGGTAAAATCCTACCTCCGTGTAATTAGCACTAATTTGATACATTCTGCATAAAGCTTGTGTGGCACCCGGAGCTTTTGTATTTGATGAAGTTTCTGTAAGGAGTTGTTCTCCTTTCTTTTATATATTTATGAAATTACAAAATTATGCTGAAGAGAAGCTGTTTATTTAGTTGATCTAAATAAAAGCAAAACACCAAGTGAGCAAACATCTGAGCGAAAGCTCTGGTGCTCCTGTTTCCTCATACAGCAGCTAGTTGGGATAGTTTTGCACAAGTATTTCTGGAAGAGTCATTCCATGCATGCTTACTCATTTCTGAGGAAACAGCTCCACTGTGTCAAGTGACACTTACTCCCAATAAGTGGCTGGGGAAACCCCCCCTCCAGATGGGTGGGGTATAAATAATAAATAATAAGAAGAATAATAAGAAGAAGTGTCCAGAGGACTGAAGCCTCAATAAGGCAATCTGTATACTGGTGAAGTCAGTGGCAAAGTTACTATTGACTGTAAACATTTTGTTTTCTCCAGCTTTTCTGGCATAGTACAAACAATTTTCTAAAGATTTCTCTATACAAGTCAAAAGCACAAATAAGTTTAGTGGCAGCAGGTACTGTAAGTACAAGTTAAGATATGGACTTGAGGCAAGTCAAATACGATGGCAAGCCAAGCAAAGAAGAGGGATTCCAGAACTCATTGGCCAGCATTGAATCTTTTAATTTTTTCCACTGAGGGCCTGCCCACACAGGAGTTTACTGTGTGTTTGAGCAAACCAGATTATGTTGCCTTCAAACAAGACCAGTCTCAATGCTTTGCTCTGTAAATTTGGATTTACCTGATGAGGGGATAATCTGATAAAATGGGTGAAAATAGGTTCCACTCAGGGTCTCAGGCAATTTATTTCGGTGCTTTGGGGTGGGTGGATAAATTGTCACTTTCTGCAATGGACCTCCCCACATCTACTACTACCTCAATACATGGGCACCAGGAGTTTAGTCCTTTATATTTTTTTGATCCCTCAGATCTGCACAAAACCAGAAAATCACACAAGCAAATTTACAATTGCCCAATTCTATGTTTTTGCACACATTTGGTGTGTGTGAGTTAAAAGAAAAACCAAAGGTTTCTCTGTGCACATGGTACTTAAATGGCATAATAGAATCAACAGATTAGAAGGCAAGGACAAACACAAAAAAGAACAGAAAAGAATTCATGGGAAAGACAAAAGTTGCTCCTCAAATACAGTGGTACTTAATTTGTTCTGGAGGTCCGTTCTTAACCTGAAGCACCACTTTAGCTAATGGGGCCTCCCGCTGCTGCCACACCGCCGGAGCCTGATTTCTGTTCTTATCCTGAAGCAAATTTCTTAACCTGAAGCACTATTTCTGGGTTAGCGGAGTCTGTAACCTGAAGCGTATGTAACCTGAGGTACCACTGTACATATTCAAATATGTGTGGGTGTGCACTATTCTGGTCTAATTCAAATGGGGGAAATGTGGATTAACAGCTAAGTAATGCTCAAACATGGACAAGCTCTGAGATAGTGAAAAGGAATTAGATACTGTATTCAGATAGACAGTGAAGTGAAAAAGATATGAACTACAAGGAACACAGAAATATGAAAATAAAGCAGATATATTCAGGAAGCAATAGCTTTTATTAGATCAAAAAAGGTTAAAAAAGAATCTGGCTTTCAAGTAAAAAAAATTAAAAAGAGCTCACATTTCCAGCATCAGTTGGTTAACACATTATGCCTCATTTGATCTATTTTTATTCTATCAGACCAATATAGCTACCAAAGACTTTAATTAAGCCTTTAACTACATGCAATTAATGTTTTGTAGGGAAAGCTCTTAAAATAATTTGCATGGTTTTGTATTTTAAGCCATTATGATTCCTTCAAAGTAGGAGGCAGGCAGCTGGAGGGGTGAGATGAGGAAGGCCCATGTGTCTTAAGAAATCAAGGATGTGCAATCCCATATTTGGGTAATTAATTAATAAGTGCCATACTGATGTCAATTCAGGCCAGGAGTGGGAATGTCAGGTTATACATTGTGACACGGGAGATTACACTGTAATCCTTCAGTGCCAGGTGCATGGGAGTTGGTTAAAATGAAGCACAGTCAGTTTCTTTATTATTACCTCATAGATTAAGGCTGAAGCCTGTTATGAAAAACACTGGCACTGATGATTGCCTGATTAGCTCCAACACAATAAATGATAAGAGCAACTGAGAGAGAACTAGATAAGAACATAACCTGAGTCCAATTAGCTTCATCTAGTCCAGCACTTAATCCAGAGGTCAGCAACCTTTTTCAGCTGTGGGCCGGTCCACTGTCCCTCAGACCATGTGGGGGGCCGGACTACATTTGGGGTGGGAAATGAATGAATTCCTATGCCCCACAAATAACCCAGAGATGCATTTTAAATAAAAGCACACATTCTACTCATGTAAAAACACCAGGCAGGCCCCACAAATAACCCAGAGATACATTTTTTAAAAAAGGACACATTCTACTCATGTAAAAACAAGCTGATTCCTGGACCATCTGCGGGCCAGATTGAGAAGGCAATCTGGCCCCCGGGCCTTAGGTTGCCTAGCCCTGACTTAATCTTTAACAGTGGTCCAGGCAGGGAGCCACATACCTCAGGAAATGATCTAATAGCCACTGCTTGTTGTTTACCCCAAGAATCCAGAAATCGCAAGTACACTGCCTCTCTTCATGGATGCTCCACTTGGCTTGGCTTGACTCACAGCAATCAGTGAACCTGCTATGTATTTGTGTCTAACCTTATTTAAAAGCAATCCAGGGTAGCAGCCGCCACTGTTATGTTGCAGTACTGAATTCCTTGTTGGTTATATAATTATTTGCACATTATATAATTATCTGTAAGTTATATAATTACCCATGAGCAAGTAAATCTATATTCAGACCGATGGCTAGTGTGATGAAGTTGGTGGTACTTTGAGCTTCGTGGTTTTATGCCCTGAATCCCACCTGATGGGAATGTACTGTATACTATGCAGTTTAAAATGTGGCAAGCTGCATTTTGGGCTCCCCTACTCATTTGGCTGAGTGGGGCCCTGGGCTTTTGCGTCATAGTCCTGCCCTGACTTGTACCTGCTGGATGAAGCCCACAGAATGACCTTGGACAAATCAGGGTAAAGACAAGATAATCTGAACGGAATTGGTCTGAATACACATTTAGTGCCCTGAACAACAAATGAATCAGAATGCAATGGATATACTTCTACCTCAATTTCGAATGTCTGTAGTTTTTTCTTCAGACCAATGGGTATGGGGGGATCAGGGGGAGTGGGCTGAGCATTCCCACCCCACCAACCTAAGAATACTGCCTGCAGTCTAAACAGACTCTGTGTACAAACATGCAAATGGTCTGTTGTGACAGCAGACCAAACATGGATAAGTCAGAAGAGAGGCCTGACACTGTGATTCTGGCTTTTTCTTCTTCTTTGGCATTGGAAATCACTTTTTAAAAGATTTGCCTTGAGAGAGTATTTAAACCGCTTTTGTTGACCATTTTTGCTTTCCATTTTTAAGTTCTGGCTATTTCCACCCCTACCACCAGATTTAAAACCTGGAAAGTTTCATCTGCCTTCTATATTACTCTCTACAAACGATGGACCATAGCTCAGTCTTTGCATGCAGGGAGCCTCAATATCAGTTCTTGGCTTCTCCAGACAGAACTGGATTCTGTCACTGAATCTGTCACTGAAATCCAGATCCATGGCTAGTCAGGACAGACCAGAGGGGAGGCAGAATGTTGATCAGGATGCAAAATGTAGATCGCTGGTGATTTGCTGCAGAACAGCACAGGCTTTTCACACCCAAGTGTTTAACAGCAGAAGCAACCAAACAACTTTTTCATGCCTAAATTAGGCGGCTGAAATGAAGAAATCACATCAGGTGTGGCCTGTTGTGTGAAAGGACTGTGTCCCCTGTTCATTCTGGCACTGGAAACAAAACTCCTAGGCACAGAATGTGCTCAGAAGATCGACCCTGCTCCTTAATCGTTTGACTTTTGCACTTGGCCGTGCTTCGTAAAGCTTCTCTACTCAGAGAACAAAATGGGCCCAAGAAGACTGACTGTGTTAAAGGGCACCGATGAGGCCTGAGCTCAGCTTCCTATGCATAGCTGTCAACGTTTCCTTTTTTTAAAAGGGAAATTCCCTTATTCCGAATAGGACTCCTCGCAAGAAAAGGGGAAAGTTGACAGCTATGTTCCTATGCTTCTCTCTCAGCCTCACGTATCTTACGGGGTTGTTGTTGTGAGACGAAGACACCCCGGAAGAGACCTGCGTTGTCTATGAAACCCACTAGCAGGGAGTAAGAGGCACGCCCGCCTTCCTCCATCGCTACCGGGCGCCTTCGGCTCACTGCAGAGTCGCGACGCCGGTTGACGGTGCCCTCAGGCTGCCGCTACAAGCCAGGCGGGAAGCGCCGAGGCCGCGAAGGGTCCGCGCCTGCGCCTCTCGCCCCGTCTGCGCTCGGCCCCACAGGGGAGGGCGACAGCCAGAAGCGGGGGGGACCCCACGCCTCCCGCCCCCCACACGGCGCTGAACTCCCTTCTTGCGCGTTCAGCCAATGAACCCGCCGAGGGGGCTGGTCCAAGGCACGCTATAAAAGGGGCCGGCGGAGGAGCGACGCGGTGCTGCACTCGGCGTGCTTTGCTGGTACCCGACGGGAGACGGCGAGAGGGAAGGAGGGTTTCTTGCGCGAGCGCGGGCGGGCGAGCGAGCATCGGCCATGTGCGGTGAGTGAGTGAGCGAGCCCGGGGGCTGCTTTGTTGCGCTTCTAGATGCGGAGCGCGAGGGAGCCCAGGCATCATGGAAAAGGGCTGCGGGCAGATCCACTCGGAGAGGTGGGGGGGGGGACTTTGCAAAGGGAGACTTGGCATGCCTTGCTGCTGTTCTAACCATACGGAGGGGCCCTTCCATTTTTGCGGGGAGGGGGACCTGTGTAGATTTTGTGGAAGCAGAGCCGTATTATTTTCTAGGGAGTCAGAAAGGGGAATGAACTGAAACCCTGACCCCGCCTCCCCCCAGAAAGAGATGCTTAGCGCTTCCTTTCCCAGTCAAGTCCCCCCCCCCCCCGCCTTCGCCATCCGGATGCTTTTATTGCTGTGCCCTCTGCTTCCTCTGGGTAGCCATTGAGCTGCAAGGCGACCGTAGTAGCAGTGTGCTCTGCCCTGGCTTCCCTCCTCCAGAGGTTTTGTTTGTTTGCTTATGGAGGAGTTTAACGCTCCATGCTCTTTATGAGAGCAAAGCCGAGCTGTTAAACTTAGCTCTCTCAGCAAAGGGGGACAAGAGGAACTCTCTCTCTCTCTCTCTCTCTCTCTCTCTCTCTCTCTCTCTCTCTCTCTCTCTCCCCCCTCCAATCTTGGTCCTTTAAATGCTTCAGGTAACTGAAATTCCAGAAAGACTTGCAAAATGTATTTTTAATTGACATTAATGTCCTTGCGTGCAAATGTTTCTGAGCAATAGTTTCCCTTGCATTAGTAACGGTTAGCGTCTCCTTCCTACTTGGAAGAAAATCTGAACAAGTCATAAAAAGAGGTTTTCTGGTCGAAGATGCTGACCTCTCCTACATGGTTAAAAGGTATTTTGAGGGCTTTCTTTCAATGGGACACTGGCAGACGGCAACATTTGAAATGTTCAGTTCATGCCCCCTTGAAATAAGTAAAGACGTGGGGAGATCTTGGCGCCACAAAGCAAAGACCAAAGGATTGCCATTTAAAGGCTCATGAAATCACATGGCCAGGAACTTTCCCTTCCTGGATTGCCCTGTGTTCATGGTAAATGGGTCATCTGACTCGGTACAGCTTGGGCACAAGTCACTTTTGTGCATCACTGTTCAACCAGTGCTAGGAAACATGGAATTGCACCTTTCAGACAATAGCCTTCCTTAGTCAAATGTTTTTAAAAAGAATGTTCATTGTATGTGCATCGGTGGTGGCACACGGCCCCTGTTTACAAGAACAGAGCCCTCTGCACATATGGTCTCTTGTATTTATTTAGCCTGGGAGGGAGGAGGAGGAGCCTGCTACCATTATGCCCCCGCCCATCATGTGCATTCATCAAATACACTTTTGAACATCTGAAAATGGCTTAACTGTTGGTGTGATAGCAGCATAATCCTGATAAAAGGGCCTAGACATATGCAGAAAGGCATATATATGAGCATATCACCAAATCTGTGCCTGCAATTCCATTCCTTATGATATAATTGCTGTTTCAGAACATCTGAGCAAATGAGAAATGCTTTAGGATAATTACCCTTAAAAGAAACAAAATCTAAGGATGCTGAAGATATGTTAAGTCAAGTAAAAAGGAATGGAATACATCAATAGGTATGGAATAAATGCCCGAGCCTATGTCTGAGAATTGGATTGGACATTATTAATTCCAAAGCTGAAAAGAGATGGCTTCAGATTTGTACATTCAGAACAGGAAATCACCCACCGTCACAGTCAAAGCAATGTGTTATCTTTGAAAGGTGGACAAGTAGTGCCTTATTTTATCAGTATAAGAAGATTCTGTTCCACCTGAATTTCATTAAGTGACCCTTCTGCGCTAAAGAAGATCTTATCAGAAATGACCCATATTACCTGTGGTTAACAATTCAAGATTTTGTAACCAGAAATTGAAATAATACTAAATACTAAAAGCAACACATCTGTGGTTGTAGAGCAGGAAACAGGGATATTACACTGTTCAACTAAGTTTTAACTAAGGAGTGGTATAGCTGACTCAGTGTGAAGTAACAACAAGTATGTGATTTCAGTGCACTTAGCCTTTCTAACACCCTTCACTGCTGCCATAGCAACCAGGCAATTTTGGTGATGCAAAATGAATATGTAAATAAGAACACTGTTCCAAAAATGTCACTGAAAGTGGGGAGTGAAAGATTCCTGCTTGTAGCTGAAACTCCTTTAAAATACTCTTGGCGAAACAAGCATGGTTATATAAGAAGTTTTAAAAGCATAATTATTTTTCAGAAGAAAAATTCAAAACATATAATACATTAAAAAGCCATATATTTTAAAAACTTTTAACAGAGGTTGACAACCTTGTTCAGTCCTGAGAACACAGCTGTAGCTTGCTTGCTTTTGGTGATGTTGCTTCTTCCATTGTATATTATTTATTATTTATTGCATTCATATACTGCCCTATACCCACAGGTCTCAGGGCAGTTCATGGGATAAAATCACAATATAAAAAACACAAAATGCATAATCAAAATAAAAACAAGAACAACCCAATAATCCCCCTCCCCCCA
The DNA here is from genome assembly GCF_964188315.1 of Podarcis muralis. NCBI lineage: Eukaryota > Metazoa > Chordata > Lepidosauria > Squamata > Lacertidae > Podarcis > Podarcis muralis. Next base: position 60,854,417 of record NC_135656.1, on the reverse strand, counting down.
AAAAATAATAATCAGAGAGGTAAAATAGAATTTTAAACAGAGAAAATAAGCACCCATCAGGTATCATCTAGGAGTAGATTAAAATATCAATTTAACTGTCTTTCAAATCAAAACATTTTAGCCATTGTAACCATTCATAGAAGCTCTTTTAGTACCACGCCAGATTGGACATGGTGGATTTTTGTGACAATCTTTTGTGGAAGACCTAAACATGAGCTCCATGAAATAAAGGGGAAATGAGAAAAAAATCTGACTGTGGATCCCTTTTTAAAGACTTACCTGCGGATTTCCTAAGCCAGCGTTTTTACACATGGTTCTTTCAAGGCTGACCTTTGCCAACCTTTTGCCATGCTGGCTGGGGCGGATACGGATAGTAGTCCAAAACATGTGGAGGGCACCAGGTTGTTGAAGCCTGATCTTGGAAGATGTTTCTGTGAAGTTTTCAAATGGGAGTTGAAGGCAGCAGCCTTCCCCTTTGGCTTGCCCTCCAGTATCTGAAATCCAAGCAGATATGAGAAACCTACGAATGTCCAGGTGTGGGACTCCAACTTTTGCCAGCAGGACCAGTAATTAGGGAACATGGGAGTGGGCTTCAGTATCATCTGGAGGGCTATGGGTTTCTCATCTCTGTTCTGAAGGTACTACCTCTGAACATGAGGGTTCTCTGTAGCAGTAATACTAATGGCTGTCGAGAGAATGTGAGTAACGACTTTTTAAAAGCTATTTAACTGGATTAAAGCTTAAGGTTCAGTAACATGCCTGGAAATGGTGCACAGCTGCAACTGAAGTATTGGGGACTAATCATTTTGTCAAATTAACTCCATGATAATACAAAACTGGAAGGGACGCCGGTGGCGCTGTGGTCTAGACCACAGAGCCTAGGACTTGCCGATCAGAAGGTCGGCGGTTTGAATCCCTGCGACGGGGTGAGCTCCCATTGCTCAGTCCCTGCTCCGGCCAACCTAGCAGTTCGAAAGCACCCCAGTGCAAGTAGATAAATAGGTACCGCTCTGGCGGGAAGGTAAACGGCGTTTCCTGGTTTGCCAGAAGCGGCTTAGTCATGCTGGCCACATGACCCAGAAGCTGTACGCCAGCTCTCTTGGCCAATAAATGAGATGAGCGCCGCAACCCCAGAGTCAGCCATTACTGGACCTAATGATCAGGGGTCCCTTTGCCTTTACTAATACAGAACTGCAGTTCTGAGATTATAGAATGGCAGGAAGAAATCAGTGCACTTGAAGATGGACTATTTTCTATGAACCACAGAGATACAAAGTAGCTAGAGTGGGAGCCTAATCAAATAGAATTACTGCTGCAGAATACTGTTCCCAGTGTAGAAGATAAATGGTAGGTCTCTAATGCTCTAAGGCAGTACATATTTAAAAGCTGAAGGAGTGGAGTGTTGACTCATTAGTCTCAAACTATGAGACACCCCTATCTTGATCCTGGTAAACTTACAAGTACTGACGTTTCTTGAGGAATTTCCCCACTGGAAAACTCTCAATGACCCTTTCTTTACCCACCAGTTGCATTCCTCAAAGAGGAAGCAAGAATTTCAAAGCCTTGATGAGAGATAAAGGGAGCGGTTTTAAACAAAGATGAGCTTGTGCAACTTCTAGCTGACTCTTTGCTTGAAGAAGTGTGCATGCACATGAAAGCTCATACCAGTAACTAACTTAGTTGGTCCCTAAGGTGCTACTGGAAGGAATTTTTATTTTATTTTATTTTGCTTGAACTTCAGTTTTTTAAGTGCCAGCACAAAGCATGAAGGCTCTTTCCCTCACCCGCCTTTGTAACTTGAGTCTTTTCCTGTACACAATTCCTTCTGTGCGATCCTTTAAAAGCAACCCGATTCTTTTCAGTTTTTCTTCAATCAAACCAAATGATTAAGTCAGCTGTAAGTAGGAGTACTTAATGTCATCTGTTATCTCCTGCATGATAAAGACAACAGCATGCTGAAGGCTGTAACGTGAAGCTGTGCTTTGGGGAGCTTTGGCTGGGAAGTAGGGTCTAAGAAGTGAGGATAATGAGGTCAAAAGGGAAATAGTCCAGTTAACAATAACAGGTTTATTGTACAACTCAATAAAACTCAGTAAAACTCAAAACATTGTTCATTCTGTGGTTGTTTTCTATAGCTCTGTCCACATAAGCCTGTGCCACGTTTTGTTTGTCTCCAAGTTGCTGCAAGAAAAAAATCACTGTTTTTGCTATCACCGACTTATACTTGAAAAAATTATCATTCAGTTTCAAGCTTCCCCCCCCCTTGCTAATGCTGCCACTCATAAAAGGTAATGGCATTAGCAATAAATGAAACTTAAAACTGTATTTGCAATTTGTGCTAGAAGCTCAGGCCAAAAACGAACTTACGTTTTGTTTTATTTTAAAAATAATTATGATGGAACAACAACAGATTCTTCAGTTTCAGGAAAGGAAGAGGTCTGGTTCAGATTTTGTAACGTTTGTGACACATTGTAGCAATACTTATTTTTAAAAAGGCAAATACAGTGGTACCTCAGGTTAAGTACTTAATTCGTTCCGGAGGTACGTACTTAACCTGAAGCTGTTCTTAACCTGAAGCACCACTGTTGCTAATGGGGCCTCCTGCCGCCGCACCGCTGCCACGCGATTTCTGTTCTCATCCTGAAGCAAAGTTCTTAACCCGAGGTATTAATGGGGCCTCCTGCCGCCGCACCGCTGCCACGCGATTTCTGTTCTCATCCTGAAGCAAAGTTCTTAACCCGAGGTATTATTTCTGGGTTAGCGGAGTCTGTAACCTGAAGCATCTGTAACTTGAAGCGTATGTAACCTGAGGTACCACAGTACTTATTTTTGCCTCTCTAAAAACTCTATATCAGCTACTGAAGTTCAGGTTCCTGCCTGATCACTACCAAATTCATACTGACTTGCTCTAAAATATAGGCTATTTCTAAACAGCTCCTAATGCTCTCACAGTGTCCAGCTGAGCAGCACATAAACCCAATTAGAAGAGAGAGGACAATCTGTTTGTGGAAGGAAGTATGTGAGAAGGGGAATGAGTTTAACAAGCAGTAGAGGGTTTGGCTACAGTCTAGCATGGAGTTAAGAGCATGCATGCCCATTGACATTTAATGGTATTGACTCTGTGCTGGGAATTTTTTGCCTCCTTGTGTGTGAAAGTGAGCAGTTAATAAGTTAATAGAAGGCACAATAGAATGTGTGTGCTTGAAAGGAAAATTTCTTTCCCATGACCCAAAGAATCTGTAATATATTCCTTGGCAGCCCAGGCTCTGCTATCATTTTCAGTGAAGTCTCTAGTGGCTTCTGAGTCTCCTGGTATGCATGAATAGTAGCAGTGCTAGAGTTCAGTATAAACAAGGAACCTTTACCAAACACAGGACACTGGCTGCATTGTGGACAGATCCCTCAAAAGAGGCCTTCCTTGAAGTGATAATACACATAAAGACATAATGCCTTAATGCAGGTCTTGAAATATACATGTTGTAAAGCACTGGTTCAGAAAGCAGCAAAAGGATAATTTCTTTTCTTAAAAATGAGGATATGCAGAAATGTTTAAAACACTTCTCTGGAAAAGTAGCAGAGAATTTGAGCTGAGCACATGGAAAAAATGTTAATAGCCATAAATTTAACAGACTTTCTTGCTGCCTCGGGGCAACTTTTTAATGTTACTATTTGCAGGCAAGAGTTATAACTGATATGTCTTAACAGAAAACCAAACAAAAACACAAGTCTTCAATACATTGGGCTGGGGGTTGTTATGTAACAGGCTTTGTGAAATCTCAGTTATATTCTAAAAAGTTTTCCTTTTCAGGTCTGTTGTAAAAATATCCGCTTTGCACATCTTCTTTTGAGGGGTGGGAAATTGCTGACTAACTTTTGCTCCCAAAGTACAAATCCTTCTTGGTGTCAGATAATACATATTTGACATGACATGTGTAGTTTCAGATGTGGATACTAAATGATACACAGTTTCTCATTTATACTCATTTGTTTATTTATAATTTCATCTTATGTACAGTATCAAAAAGGGGGGGGGGAGATTAACCATAACAAAACAAACAAGGGAGTATACAGAAGTTTTCAGGTACATAATCAATTATATGCTTGCCCAACTCTTGCCCAAATCTGTTGTAGCCTATCTGTAAGATATCTCCAAAGGAGTACCAACATTGGAAAGATTGCATACCAGGGATGAAGAATAAAAATGGAAAAGAAAAGTGGGAAAAGATCACTGTAATTAATACATCTCACATTCTGAAGGGATTTTTGAATAAATTAGGGCTGGGAATTCAGACCAGTTGAAATTATTTCGTCAACTGACTGGTCAGATATTGTCAAATAATTGCCAACTGTTTGTAAAGCATTAATTTTATTTGGCCAAGAAAAAAGGTACAAAGCTGTGGCTTAAGGGAATGCTGTAGGGAAGGGAAATTGGCTTTTAGTTACAGCACCTACCAATCTGGAGTAGCAAAGAGCAGCAAAAAAGGATCCAGCTTTGACCCCCACCTGTCCCCAAAATGCTGCTGGCTATTGGCAGTAGGGTGCTGTTGGCGGTTTCTTCTACCTACCCACTGTTTGAGTAGGTGGCCCCCTCATCCAAACCCTCTCCAGCATGGCTAATCTGAGGATTGGGACTGTCTGTTAAGCATCAACCTGTATGATGCTAATTACAAAAACAAATTAGTTTAACTGTTAAGGATGAAACTGTTCCCTGGCCATGGTAACAAAAGACAATACACTATAATATGCAGTAAGTTTCCACCTCAGTTAGTGTTCTTGACTTCATGAAATATTTGACCATGATCAAAGTAGGTGGTCAATTTATTGGTCAGTTGACAGTAATTTGATCAGTCAGTTGACAAGTATGCATAAAACAACCCGTTAATTGGTGTCCTAACCTGGGAATGTCACTCAAATAAATTAAACCCTTGATACTGACTAAAATTGTGCAACACTTTATGATATTGGATTGGGTTGCCCCATTCTAAAGGTTGTTGCTTAACTACATAACAAACTTCAACTGAGTAACAAAACAAAGCCCCAAACCTCTATAATGATAGGATTAAGCCTTATTGGATTTGTTGTAAAATGTAGCACTTTGAGTTTATAAGACTTTATATGTGCTTCTGAGTATGTTGTGTAAGCATATTAAAGTACCAGCTTATCATTCTTCTTTTCAATACCCAACAGGAATCTTTGCGTATCTGAACTACAGGGTGCCTCGGACCAGGAAGGAGATATTTGAAACTCTCATAAAAGGGCTACAGAGACTAGAATACAGGGGATATGACTCTGCAGGTATGTGAACAATCCTGTTGTGCAAAATTTCCACAGCAGTGGCCAAGTTGGTCTCATACTGTAAGAAAAACAAAAGAGTATTGTGGCACTTTAAATGCTAATAAATTTATTATGGCATAAGCTTTTGTGGACTCTAGTTCAGTTCATCAGATTCATAAAATGACATCTTAGCTGGCAAGTACATAAAGGAGAAGATTTTAAGGTGGGAGTTGAATGGCAATGAGAGGCAGGTATAGCCATCAATGATAATTAGAGCTTGGCAGAACAATCTAAACATCCTTACATTGGGCTGCTTATTTTATTTTAGTAGGTAGAGGTATTCCTCCACCTAGTGCCCTCATGAATTTTTGCTGCTTTTAAATCATTTGGGGCTTGTCTAAGGTACGATGAGCAATACAAATGCTTTACCTCAACACCAGTTGCCTAAACATTCATCTGGCTGTGTAAGCAATTGTATGTGTTAACTAAGACTGTACAATAAGTTGTGTTCTGTATTTCAGGTGTTGCAATTGATGGGAATGATAATGAAGATAAGGAAAGGTACATTAAATTGGTCAAGAAAAGAGGAAAAGTGAAGGCTCTCGATGAGGAGCTGCAAAGTGAGTAGAAAGGGTGGGATTCAACTAACAAGCCTTACTAACAACCAGCACAAGGGCTCAGGCTGAAGTTCTCCACCTCTAAGCTAGCATATCCATTGCTCTTCTTTGTGAACTGTGGTGGTTTGTGTATCAGGCATGTCCAAAGTCCATTTCGGGGGCCTAATCTAGCCCACCGGTCAATTTAATCTGGCCCTTGTGGCAGTACAGTGGTATCTAGGGTTACGAACTTAATTCATTCCGGAGGTCTGTTTTTAACTTGAAACCGTTCTTAACCTGAGGTACCACCTTAGCTAATGGGGCCTCCCTGGTTAGTGGAGTCTGTAACCTGAGGTGTTACCTGGGGTAAAATCTTAAGAAAATCCTACGAGAAAAAGCTCAACAACTTTGGTCGGCCCTCACGCATCAAATATTACATATTTTTGTGACTATAATTTGAATTAAAAGTGGTTGGGATTGATTTGTGTGTGTATGCGTTTGATTTTGTATACAGAACAAGATGGTCTAGACTTAAAGGCAGACTTCGAGACACATTTTGGTATTGCTCACACTCGCTGGGCAACCCATGGAGCACCAAATGCAGTGAACAGTCACCCACAACGATCAGATAAAAGTAACGGTAGGTACCTTCTAAAAAATCTATAGTTGCACCAGAGTAGAAATTCCCAGAAACAACTTTGGAAACCAACTTTGGAAATGAATTGTTTGTGCATATTAGATAAGGTTGGTGATTACGTCAGATATTTTTTCTTCTTACACAAAGGAATGTTGTGGTTTTGCAAAGGTGCAACTCCAAGGATTCATGAAATTAGGGAATCAGAAGCATCTAAGGCTAGAATGCCAGGATTCCATTCACAAATCAGATTGGAATTCCTACAAAACTCCTTTCATTACCAAAAATCTAGTGACAGCAGCCTGACACAGTCACTGAAAGAGGAAAATAATGTAAAGCACTTTGCCGATTTAAAATGCTATTTAGAAAAGGTTCCAACTTTCAATCTTTGATTGAATTAAGCTGTTATTGCTCATCCCTTTTTTTGTGTTTTCCTATTTCTTTCAGAATTTGTCGTTATCCATAATGGGATCATCACAAATTACAAAGACCTAAGGAAGTTTTTGGTAAGCTGAAAACAACGGGATGTCCCAAAATGTGTGTGTGCCATTTCAGCTCAGTGGCCTGGTTAGCTTTTGCTCTATGGCCTGATTCTCACGATGCGCTAAGCCAAACCTTGGCTTAATGAAATCATTTGTACCTAGTTCAGTGGGGCTTGTGATCAGGCAAGTGTTTATTGGATGAAATGAAGTTTCTCTATGTGATTTTTGGTAGGTGATAGGAATGATGGTAATTGTGATTGAAACTGTAGATGACACTTGATTATGTTGTATGCAGTCTTAAAATCCTGATGGTCACACACAGATCTAAACATTTTCTTTTAAAAAAACACCCCACTATTCCAGGAAACCAAAGGTTATGAGTTTGAATCTGAAACAGATACTGAAACCATTCCAAAGCTGATCAAATATGTGTATGACAACCGGGAGTCTGAAGACATAAGTTTTTCTGTCTTGGTTGAGAGAGTCATTCATCAGCTGGTGAGTGGGAAATTTTCTCTCTTTATTTCCTATAATAAATAATGTTTAAGACAATATGAAACTACTTTTCATGTATGAAGTTAAAATGTGGAAATAACTACTCAGTTTTGTTCCATTGGGAAAACTTTAAAGAATTCTTTCAATTCCATGTTTTATTTTGCTTTCATTTTTAATAAAAATACCATCTTGTTACATGCAGCCCTGTGCCTGCTGGTTAAGAGTGAGGTGCAAACCCAGAAGAAATAGAGGAAACTGTAGTATTTCTGAGCACAATGGTTTTCTTTTCCTTCAGAAATATCAAACTGCAATAACCAGAGCACAGTCTTGCCATTTACCATCTCTTGTCTTCCTCTATAGTTCTCAGATGAAAAGTTATAGCATCAGTTAAAAGATTTCTAAACTTCCTTGTTAGTTTAATAGCCCTGGGACCATAGATCCCAAAGCTGAATGTGTAGAGTGAAGGTACATTTTCTTCCATCATGGTTTGGGACAGTTCATTCCTTCCTCTCTGTTTACTCAATATTTACTCTAACCTGACTAAATTTAATGGGGATTAGTCCCACACGTGTGTTTAGCATTGCTGGCTTGTGCATTTTTGACCTCCTCATTTTGTGATAATCTTTTGTTTCTGACAATTCCTTGATGCCGATTGACAAAAGATTCATTTTTTCTCAAAGGGTCATTAGAGATAATAAGACAGGATCTTACCCTGGGTGTAACTATCATCCATGCCATCCTCTTTCCCACCCCCAACCTACTAATGTTTAATTCCCCCCCCTCGCAGGAAGGAGCTTTTGCACTGGTTTTCAAAAGTATCCACTACCCAGGGGAAGCTATTGCTACCAGGTTAGTAAAAGTATTTAATGTCCATTACTGTGTAATAGAAGCTGAGAATATATGTAAAGCTCTGTGGGGTTTTTTATACGTGATAGTTTTAAGAGGTTTTTTTTACATTTGGTGGGGTCCATATTAATAGACAAGCACACAGGAAAGGTTTTTAGTAGATATTTTTTGTTTGAAACATTCGGTTTATCCTTAATAAAAGTTTTATAACTAATTTGCCTGTTGTTTCATTATTTGACAGGAGGGGGAGTCCACTACTTATTGGAGTTCGAAGTGAATCTAAGCTTTCCACTGAACAAATCCCTGTCCTATATAGAACATGTAAGTTATTAAACCATTATAATCATACAGGTCTTACTTTTGTTACAGAATTGTTGAGGAAGTGAGTTCATTAAACACACACAGAAATGCTCATGTCACTAGAAACCCCACAGGTAGACATTTAGGGCAGTGAAATATTTGTATCAGCACAAGGATTAGTGATAGCACCCCCTCCTCCTGTGTGCATCCCCAAATCTGTTCTGGAGCATTGAGTGGAAACCCAGGCCATATTTAGGGGGCAGATTGTGGGGAAGAGGGAGGAAGAACCTTTGCTACACCTGTTTTAAAATTATGTAATTCTGTATTTGATCTACATAATGAATCAATCTTCACAGTTGTGTGTGTGTGTTTTTTAATTGGCAGGCAACATTGAAAATGTAAAGAATCGATGCAAAACACGAATGAAAAGACTAGATAGTTCTACCTGCCTTCATGCTGTTGGAGATAAAGCGGTTGAATTTTTCTTTGCTTCAGATGCAAGGTAACTGAAAAATATGTGTGATCTATGTTAGCAGGATCAGTTTAGTTATTTACCCTACCTTTGTAATTCAATGGAGAAATGTAAATCAGTGGGACAGGCTGCTGCTGGCTGCAGCTTCTAATCCAGGCATGGCTAACCTGTAACCCTTCAGACATTGCTTCTTGAATACACTTCCCATCATCTCTGGCACTGGCCATGCTGGCTGGAGCTGACATTTTGAATGTGAGAGCCTTTATAGAACTTGGCTACCAAATGCTCATTTGGTGTTGCAACTTTCCCATCTTTGAGTTGTGACCAAGATGTGTACATAATCCAAGCTCCTTTTTACTCTTAGACTTTGCACATGCAAATAGAACAAATTTAAATGGAGATTCTGTAACTTAGCTGATTTTGCATTCTTGTTTGTAGTGCTATAATTGAACACACCAACAGAGTAATCTTTCTAGAAGACGATGACATTGCAGCAGTGGCTGAAGGGAAGCTTTCTATTCATCGGCTAGAACGCTGCGCTAGCGATGACCCATCTCGGATCATACAGACTTTGCAGATGGAACTGCAGCAAATCATGAAAGGTAAGGGCAGCTGAACAATCTTGCTGGTCCAAGGGCATATGAAGAAAACATTTATCCATTAGAAACCAGGTGCCTTTCTGGTCAAACCTTAGCCACAGGAACAGCGCTAGAGATGGGCAGGGAGGAAAAAAGACAGTTTAAAAATAATGACAATAATGATACTTCAGTATCATTTCTAGAAGCTGGTGTCTTCCCAGAGCTGTAAACTGGTCCTGCTGATATTTAAGGCCTCAAGTGTACTTCTATAAAGAAAATTTAATAAAAACAATGAATATTAGTATGATGTTGTTCGAAACATGTAAAGCATCTGAGCAATGAACAGTAAATAAACATAGGCAGAAAATTCAGTAGCTGGCAGATGCGAGTGTGAACAAGGTGGCTTTTTAATCGGCAGCAAGTTATCAGTTGCACTTGCACCTAGCAGATGTGCCTAAGGAAACACATTCCGCAAACTGGGTGGTTAGAATGACATGACAGAGATGTGCTACGTCACCAAAGAAGTTAAGCTTCTGTTAATATTTCCATTTGTCCTTGCGATATCTCCTTCACAAGGGCTAGAAATCTGGAGATGCAGAGCTCTGCCCCCACCCCAGTCTGCTGGCAGGAGCACAGTTTAGGAGGAAAGGGTGGAAGTAGAAAAGCCAGTGGAGTCTTAGCACAGTGCATGGAGGCATTTCCACTGGTGTTTTGTTCGTGGAGGCAGTTGATCCATAGCCCTCTGCCTCACCCTAATGCCCTTCAGCCACCAAACCAGAAGAACTTCATCTTTAATTAAGTTTAGTTATTGTTTAGTAGAATTTAATATTTATAACGAAGTGAATTCCCATAACTTTGCCCAATCTTTCGCTAGCAACAGTTTTGACTTTTGCTGAAATTGCTGTACTGTGCTTGGCTACTCTTGCTGCAAATTCAAGTCTCATTTGAACAGGAATAAGAAAGGCAGTCTGAAACTTAACTAGTCATGTTTTATAAAAACAGGGAACTTCAGTGCTTTCATGCAAAAGGAAATATTTGAACAACCGGAGTCTGTTTTCAATACCATGAGAGGAAGGGTGAACTTTGAGAGCAACACAGGTAACATGGGGGAAATTTTAATTCCACTCAACATTGCCACTATTCTTTCTTTTTTTTTTTTTTAGCAACCTACTCTGAACTAAAGATATCTCCTTGTTTCTGTTTCATGGAAACTACAGTTCTTTTAGGTGGCTTGAAGGACCATTTGAAAGAAATCAGAAGATGCAGGCGATTAATAATCATTGGTTGCGGAACCAGTTTTCATGCTGCAGTGGCTGTAAGTTCAGTATACTCTTGAACATGTAAGAAAGATAATGGAAACGTATGGCTACAGGGATTTTGCTTTTCTATTCTTATTTTATTTTATTTATAAAAGGTTTATTGATCAGTTTTCACATAGTGGTGCTCAATAAAAATACATTGGACCTGCATAAATATACCATAATAAACCCAGTTGTGTTTGGTGAGGTTGGGTGCAGCGCTCACCTGACCTCATGTTCCCTGTGTTGCTGCTGCATACCAGGGCAGAAGCTGTGAAAGACACTTAGGGGTGGCCTTGCTGTACCCTGTGTTTCCTGCCTGGTTAGAGATAGAATACAGCCCCCAGTCAACAAGACTTGCTGGTAGAGGATGGCTGGGTAAAGAGCCTGTGGGCAGACAACACAGACCGCTTCCCCTTCCTGCCAAGTGACTTGATAAGGCATATCAGAAACAGCTGGGATGAGGGACAGCCTTGAGGCCTCAGAACTCCTTATTACTCAGGAAGATGACATAGCGGATAGAGTGGTGGGTGGAGTCCTAGCTAAGACAAGCAGGGAGAAAATGCTTGGCGGTGGGCAGTGTGAGAGAGGTGTAGGGCTGCAGGCTAGGCTCAAGTGATGTGCTGGCTGAGAAGCTGACTGAAAAGAGGCTGAAGGGACCTGGGGAGCTTCAAACAGTGCCTGAAGTGCACTGACATGGACCTCAGATGATTAGACAGGGATGGGCTTTGATAATTTGACACTCTGAGCAAGGACAAAATTTGACCTCTCTCCCACCCCCACCCCCAATTATTTCTTATTTTCACAATTATTCCTTTTGGTACAATTGCTTTTTTATGGATCTTCTCGGTAGCTACCTGGATAAATGTTGTTGTTGTTGTTGTGATGTTGTTGTTGTTGTTGTTGTTGTTGTGATGTTGTTGTTGTTGTTGTTGTTGTTGTTGTTGTTGTTGTTGTTGTTGTTGTTGTTGTTGTTGTTTTGTGCTCCCTCGGCTTGTGGGAAACAGCCCACATGGCCTTAAATCCAGCACTGGAGTAGACCCTCCTGCCTCAGCCCACAGGGAGATGGGATGGTTCTGGGAGGGAAGAGCAAGAAGTTACCCCCCCCCCCCCAATTCTGCTGCTCTACCCCACTGCCTGCTTGCTACTTTTAAAAATAATAGACAGGTTAACATGGCAGAAAAAGAGAGAGTGTTCAGTAGATGCCTTGGTAAGAAAGAATGCCTTTTATTGCTGACAGAAGCATGCCACCAAAGATGCTCACCATATCTTTAAATAAATAAATATAAATAAATAAAATAAAATAAAATAAAATAACCATCCATTATGTAACATACCCTACAAAAATAAGAAGAGTTTTGCTGGATCGGATCAAAAGCTCATCTAATCCAGCATCCTTTTCTTACAGTGGTCAGCATTTACCACAAGTGGGATCTAAATGCAACAGCACTCTCCTCACTTGTGATCTCGGCAAATATAGTTTATTTCTGCCCAAGAAATGCATTGTGCATCTGCTGTATAACTTTACAGAATAGCTATTCATTTTAGAAATACTAGAAATAATCCATTGATATAAAGCTACTTCAAGGATAATTTTAAGTGTGCTTTATTTTGTTAAGACTGAAGTTTGCTCTACTATCTTTATGTTGGTTACAGACCCGTCAAGTTTTGGAGGAACTAACTGAGTTACCTGTGATGGTGGAACTTGCCAGTGATTTTCTGGATCGGAATACCCCTGTCTTTAGAGACGATGTGTGCTTTTTCATCAGTCAGTCCGGTGAGCTTTAATCTATGCTGTATGTTAATCTTGGCAAAGCTTTTTATTTGATTTTCAGATCTATCATGAGCTGGTGACAGCTTCAGTGCCAGTCTGGAGTAGGTTTTTTACACTCTCAAGTGAGATCAGGCATACCTGATTTCATCCTGAGTCTATGTCCCAGTCCCTTTCTCCATACCTAGGTGATAGATTCCTGGCTACATTTTTGAATGCTTTTTACTAGCTGAGCTTTGTATGTCAACTGCTACAAGCATATCACAGTAGAAATATAAAATAACATTCTATGACTACTCTAATTCGCTTTATGTGTTAAAAGGGAAATAGCATTCCTATGTCAAGGCTGTAAGATTTCTCTGTTGATCATGTACTGCAAAGGAAAAAGCAGGCTTTTCAGAGTTTGTAAAGGATGTAATAAGCAGAGTGTATCTGGTGAGGCAATTAGATAACAGTGTAGATAAGTTAGGCCAGAACCCTCCTTTATTAACTAAAGAACCACTTGGCAGCAGAGTGACACTATACCTCAAGTTATCTCTTAACAGTGAGAGGCAAAAGAACTGGTGCCAAATAGAGAGAGAAATCTTAAATGCTTCTTTTGTGGTATAGCAGGAGAGCATAGAGCAGAGGAGGGGAATGTGTAGCCGTCCCATTGTTGCTGGGCTTCATTACTCCTAATAATAGTAAGAATAAGAATAAAAAATTTATTTGTGCCCTGCCCATCTGATTGGGTTGCCCCATTGGTCATACTGGCTAGGGTTGGCGAGAATAGTAGTCCCACAACATCTGGAGGGTCACAGGTTTTCCACCAGAGAGGAATGCTGCTTCTGAGGAAGAAAAACACTATCAAAATGTATTAGGCTTTCTCAGTCCAGTGAGTTTTCCATTTGGCACTAACTTCAGGTTTTGTCCCTGTGCTATTTTTGCTGTGGTGTTTTTCTTTTTGTTGCTGCTAACAATGGACAATGGGGCTTACACAATGATAATATTCCAGGAAATAGAAGATACAGTATAAGCAAACATTAGTCACTCCCAATTACTCCATTCTTTTTATTTAAGTTTTAAGTATCTCATCAACCTAATTAGAACAAAGTTGTCCTAAAGGATGCACATTTTCTGTCAGGCAACACTCAGGTTGAGGTCAAAGGGAGAACATGTAAATTGGTACGAGTGTTTTCAGGATAGAGGAACAAAGGCTGACGTGTAGACTTCAAGGCCCTTCTGTCAAGATGGGCACAACATAAGTATGAAATAGCTAAATTAGACCTAATAATGAAGCTTCGTTTTAATACAGTAAATCTGGGCATGAATAAGGATAATGGTTTTCGGTTCGCTACAGGTGCCAGTTAGCAATTGCTTGGATCACCAATTACTGTTGCTGTGAATAATAACGGTGATAATTTAAGATTGAATTGAATTTTCACAGTCTGTGTATCTTCATTTCCTTGCTGTTTGACTCCTCTTTTTACAATTTCCTGCCATTATCTTCCTGCCAATTTAAGATAATTATGCATCTGATGAAGTGGATGAAGGGCTTATGCGAAATGAAAATGTGTTCATTTCCTTTAAGTTACTACAAGTCTCTTTGTTGCAATTTAAGCATGTGATCTGCAAAATTTTGTAGATGAAACCTAAAGGTACAATGAACCAGTCTGAAAGGGTCAAGGAGGACTAAAGTACATTCTCATTCTATCGTCTGATCTGGTGCATTTGATTTGGACAATTAAGCCAAACGGCTATTGATAATTTTTTTTAAAACCCTCTTTTCCTCCAAGTAGCTCAGCTTGGTATACACTGTTCTACCCCCAACCCAAATTTATCCTCAAAAGATGACGTAGGGTGTGTTAGGCAGACTGACAGTGACTGTTCCAAAGTCACTCAGGGTGGGGATTTGAATTTCTGTCTTCCTAGTAAGACATTCCAGCTTACTACACTGCACTCTCTTTCCTATGGCTCCAGAGCTTAGATTCCTGGTGTAGGAGGGATTTTCCTCTGGCTTTCAACAGTGCACCAGCAGCTGGGTGGATGGGCGGGAGAAGTTCTTAAAAAGCAAGCTGGAGGAGAGCCTGAGGATCATAGTGTTCAGCTTGTATTTAAAATATTGCTTCATATTCTGAACCAAGAAACTACAAATTGTGTGTCAATATCACCAACTCAGAACAGTATGGAAATGCCAGTCCACCAGGATCTTCTATGAATGGGTTATACATTTCTAGCCATACAACCTTTTCAAGTCAATCTCTTCTGACTTTATATAATAAGCTAATAATTCTGCTGCAATTCTGAATGAAGCATAAATGTCAATATGTTCTTTTATTGAAGGGGAAACTGCTGATACATTGATGGCTTTGCGGTACTGTAAGGATCGCCGAGCTTTGACAGTTGGAATTACAAATACTGTTGGAAGCTCAATATCCAGGGACACAGACTGTGGTGTGCATATCAATGCTGGGCCTGAGATTGGGGTGGCAAGCACAAAGGTAACTGATATGTACTGTCATTGGTCGGGTTTTTTCTTTGACCAAATCATAGGCCTAGGCATTTCTGCAGATTGCTGGAATAATAGCCTTGCATGGTGCTAGAGCACCATGTTTTATGACACTGTAGCATGCTGCTATGTCAGACCACTGATGGGTTCATCTATCTCAGTACTGTCAGCACTGATTGGAAGTGGTTCTCCAGGGTTTCAGGAAGAGTATTTTGCAGCTCTACTTAGAGATGTCAGGAATTGAACCTGGCATCTTCTCAGTGTAAAACATGTGATCTGCCACTGACCTATAGCCCTTCCCACGCCATCGTAATGTAAGAAATTATTTTGCTGAGGCAGGTAGTTTAGGGAGCAAACGTGAAGGAAGCCAAATTAATGTCTTTTTAAAAAATCTTCAGGCATATACCAGCCAGTTCATCTCTCTTGTAATGTTTGGTCTGTTGATGTCAGAAGACAGAATTTCCTTGCAAAACAGAAGACAAGAAATCATAAGCGGTCTGAAGTCATTACCTGGTATGCATGTTTTTACCATTCAAATGATATATATACTCCCATATATATATATGGGAATGCTAAAATTCAAGAATATGTGGGCCATTTCAAACGGGATATGTAGAACGTTTTTCAAATTATTATGTGAGTAAGGAATATCCCTAGCTTTTATTTTTAAAAAATTAAGTTAACCATTTTTAATCCAACTTTGTATTTTGATGTGCTCATATTTTACTGTCATAGCTTCAGTTTGTACTGCATTGAGTTCAGAACCTTCAGGGAAAAAATAACAATTGAGAAAACAGTTTAGAGATAAAATGGAATAGCCTCTTGTTTAATGCCTCAAATCAAACCCCAAATTGATTTTTAAATCATCCTCTGTATTCACAGATGTGTTTAAAAGCTATTGAGTGTTCAGCATAGGGACTGACTGAAAATAATTTTCCATATCTTTATTCAAAATGGCCCTGTGTATCTTTTTTCTTTTTCTTTTAAAGGAGCAAAACACTGTGCTTTGCTAGTAAATAAAATTAAAGTTGATCAATCTGAATTCATGCAATCCTGGCCACATCTTCTGTTTTACTACTTTTGAAATGGTGGGCTCTGTAATACCGTAAATAATTATTGGTTTTAACCTGTTGGCAGAGATGATCAAGGAAGTACTGACCTTGGATGAGAAGATACATGATCTGGCACTTGAACTATATAAACAGCGATCACTTTTGGTTATGGGTCGTGGCTACAACTATGCCACTTGCTTGGAAGGTGCATTGGTATGAAATCTTAATCTTGGTTTTATTTGTGATATTTTTCCTGTTCTTTGTTTGGCATAATTGGATGTTGTTTGTTTTTATTGTTTTACCTGGAATATTTGCCTGTATTTTATCCCAACCCGAGATTAGCAGATGGGCAATTTAGGAATATGTTAAATGAGTACATAATTAAATATGGTTACATCTGTAAGTAAAACATTTTTGCATACATTAGGTTTTTGCATATATAAAGCCTGCCATGGACAGAAAGAGTCCTTCCTCCCATGGAAGGCAAAGTCTGGATCCAACCCATTAAAATTTGTTCTTTTCAGGGGGGGAAATTGTGTATCTGATGGGTTTTGTTTCAAAAAACTCTTAAGAGCTGTGTACTGAACAAAGGGGTGTAGATGTTTCACTTTTTTCTCATTTTGAGCTCAGTACATCAGCTATTGCTCCCTTGCAGCTTCTGTTAATTAAATCAAGACTTGTGTGCAGGAAACCTCAAACATACTTTGAACTTGAATGAAGGTGGCGTTTATGATCTTAGATTTAAGGCATCTCTGATCTTCCTGTTTTGCATATGGGCATGAGAACCATACGTGTACATAGGTCAGGATCCAAAGAACCACATAACTTGTGAAATGTTGCCTGCGGGACTTCGGGCACAATGAAAGTGTCCTTTGGATTACAACATCTGTCAGTTTTACCTACTTGCACTTAATTATTTTTGAACGTAATAAATGCTTTTTTATTATCCCAGTCCTTTGGTTGTGATCTTGTTTCATTTGCTTTGCAGAAAATCAAGGAGATTACATATATGCACTCTGAAGGCATTCTGGCTGGGGAATTGAAGCATGGGCCCTTGGCTCTTATAGATAAGCAGATGCCAGTTATCATGATCATTATGAAGGATCCCTGCTTCAGAAAGTGCCAGAATGCTCTACAGCAGGTCACTGCTCGCCAGGTAAATTGCCTAGTAAGCATGTCACTTTTAGGACTAGATCGCCTGTGCATTTCCTGCAAGATGATCATTATGAAGGGTAGTCATAGGCAAGAGAAAGTAGAACTGTGAGGTCAGAAAGGGCAACCAAAATGGCCATAGGGATGGAGCCTTCCCATTCACAATAAATTTAATTTGTCATGGATGCTTTAGCTGAGATTCCTACATTGCAGGGGGTTGGACAATATGACCCTTGGGGTCGCTTCCAACTCTATATTCTATATGTATGGTTTGGAGGACATGGAAAGAGATGTCCTTTCCTCCCTTCTCTCAGTAACTCCAGAACTTGGAATCATTTAATGAAATAGATTGGGTGTAGAGATTAAGGACAGACAAAAGCAACCAGTCTTCACACTATTCACAAGTTATGGAATTGCAGCGATAACCACTATATAAAAAAGGTAAAGGTTCCCTGACAGTTCAGTCCAGTCGCAGAAAACTCTGGGGTTGTGGCGCTCATCTCACTTTACAGGCCGAGGGAGGCAGCGTTTATCCGCAGAGTTTTTCCGGGTCATGTGGCTAGCATGACTAAGCCGCTTCTGGCGAAAGCAGAGTAGCACACGGAAATGCCTTTTACTTTCCTGTCGGAGCGGTACCTATTTACCTACTTGCGCTTTTTGGCATGCTTTCGAACTGCTAGGTTGGCAGGAGAAGGGATCGAGCAACAGGAGCTCACCCCGTTGTGAGGATTCGATCCGCCGACCTTCTGATCGGCAAGGCCAAGAGGCTCAGTGGTTTAGACCACAGCGCCACCCGCGTCCCATAACCACTAAATTAGGTATCTTTAATTGGCCATTAGAACTATAGTGCACAAAGTTTTGGATATAAGATGAGGTGGAAAGTGTCTCTCAGCAACTGTTGCTCCTCTGGACATTTTCAGCCTAGGGAAGCATGCGCTCAGAAGACACAGCTGCAAGCATATCATGCTGGAACTAGGAAAATACATTTCATGTTCTTAGGTTGTACATAACATTTGGTTTGATATGTCAATATTGCACACATTTCAATTTCCCAAGGCCTTTTATTTATTTATTTAGTATTTTTCTGGAAAGAAAGGGAGAAAGTAGGGATTTCTTTTATAGCCCATGGGTTTGGAAATGTTACATCATCAGTAAAACTATGGAATGTTTTTCCAGTAGAGGTTTGGCACTTGTCTTCCGTACTAACTTGTCTGCATAAGCTTCAAGGCATAACAATTAAAATACGCGGAGTTGGTAATAGTTAGCAGGTGTTCTGCGATGTTAGTTCTTACATGGTTTTTATTGTGTATATATAATTATTGTGAAAGACTTCAGTATTTTTTATGAAATTTGTTTATTTAATTTATAAAAATATTTATATACCGTTGTATCATAAAATATATATCACCGTGGTTTACAGAGATATGCAAAATGGCTTTGAACATAAAATTTTGCTCAGTTGACATTAATTGCTGCATGTTGGCAAAGTGTCTGAAATGCGCAGCAAAATATGGATGAAATGAAAATGTAACCTTTAATCAACTTTGATTTCTTGCTTTGCAGGGCCGCCCTGTTATATTGTGTTCTAGAGAAGACACAGAGAGCTCAAAATTTGCTTACAAAACTATTGAGCTTCCACAGACGGTTGATTGCCTGCAAGGAGTTTTGAGTGTTATCCCTCTACAGCTGCTTTCATTCCACCTGGCTGTTCTCAGAGGATATGATGTAAGTTACTTCTATATTTAGGCACTCCAATTAAAGCACTTATACAAACACACTTGGACACTTCCCCTGTTTCTTCAGACTTGAAACAAGAATGATTACATAGAATTTAAACAAAGACCTAGTTGTGCTCTCTTAAGATGGAAATTCAGTGCAAATCAAATTTAATTTACTTTTACCCTGCAACATAAGCTCCAAGTGCTAAAAGCAGAGAAAACAAGTTTACACAATTACAAAAATAGTTTTGGAGCGCAGGCCATTTTTCTTGACATGAACATTCCCATGATCCAAGCTATAAGGAGCGGTTTGCAGCAGATGCCTGTGCGACATGCCAACCTCCCCTTTGCCTTGCCCCACCCCTCTCAACGAGTGGCAGTGAGCAACTCAGCAGCTGGGAAGCATGCATTGTGGCTCTGCCCCCTGGGTGAGCTGCTGCTCCTGCTACACAACAGTGATGTCAGTCACTGACAGGATACAAATGTGCTCCACCTTCAGAGTTTAGGTGGATGCTAAATGAAGAAAGGGTCCTGTCAGTTTTGTTGTTCTGACCATGGAATGCTGGATTGTCTGGTGCCAAAACTCCATTGCCAGTGAATGCTTTCATTTTATGCATAATGCATAATCTGTTTTAATTGCTGTTGCTTGTTTTATTTGTTTTTTAACCTTATATTGTTTCTCTAACAATTGTTTTAATTTTTTTTTGTGCCTTGGGAGTTTTACAACTGGGGCATATTTGCTTTTAAATCCCAGGTTAACAGTGTACATGATCAATTACACTACACAGTTTCAATGTAACCTGTCTCAGTTTTCATACATTTTCTCACATTTTGATGATAATTTTGCTAGATTATCTATAGGGAAGATCCATAGCCGGAAAGGTCTGAAGGAAAGTAGGGAAGGAAGCAGAGACCCAGGGTTATGGTTCAAATACGGCAGTAGAGAGAAGACAGAAGGGAGAAGTGGTCAAGGGAAAGTGTTCAGGCAAAGCCAGCTGGGAAGGGATGCAGCTAGCTGTGGTTGTATTTCCAACACATTCTCAGAATTTGGGGAGGAATACAGCTAGTATGGTGATTATTATTTTTAGTCTGTTTTACTGAGTGATGCACATGAATTTCTTAAATGAAAAAGCCTCCTATAAATTGAATTGAGGATAATTTTTTTTTCTTTTCCCCAGGTGGATTTTCCGAGGAATTTGGCAAAATCTGTGACTGTGGAATAAGCATTGCACAGTAGAAGATTTGTTACCCATAATCCAAAATTGAATTTCTGTCAGTGAGACTTTAGCAGACTGTTTTGATGATGCTGATTCTACAAAGCAAAGTAAACATAATTCTGTTTACTTCAGTGGGGTTTGGGGCTGTGGAAACCACAAACCAGTACAATGGATCTGTTGCTAACTGGAAAGTATTTGGGAATGTTTTGTTATTTTTTAATGTGATCTTTAATGTGCCTTTAAATATTTGTTACTTGCCTTGCACCTAAGTGCTCTTGCCACATCGCTGAAATAATAAAATTGCCAAAGAAAGGAAGAAAAAGCATTGTTTACAAATGGTTAATGAACAGTTTTCTATTTCTACGACTGTGCAATATATGTATATAACTTTTGAGTTACTGTGAATAAGTCAACACTATACATGCAGCCTGAATCCATACATGTTTACTCAGAAGTAAGTCCCTCTGAAATCAGTAGGATTTATTCCTTGGTATATATGCATAGGACTGCTGCCTTAGTTCTAAATACAAAGTATTTATATATACACAAATGTATAGCATTTAAGTTATTTTTAGTATGTTGGTTGCCTGTAGTAGTGGGCTGATTTTACTAATTGTGTACAAGTTCTTTTACTGTTTGTGCTTTGTATTTTTAACTGGAATTCTCTTTCCTATTATATTAACCTTTCTTATTTACTGTTATGGGATTGTATCTGTATTTCCACAGATCCTTTCATCTATCTACACTTTACAACTTCTGCACTATTGTGAATTAAAGTTTCTTAAACATCATTCAGATTTAGTTGTGTTTTGCTGAAAATTTCCTTTTAACAAAATACCAATTTACTTGAGCCAAATTATCTTCATGTTCTTGAATAGTATTGTTTAACCATAGTAGGCTATTGGCTGTTGTGTGAGCTCAGTATGTTTATATTTAACTATTGTACAACCAAAACGCTATGCAATTAAATAGACTATTGACTGCAAAATGTTCTTGACTGAGTTTTCATGTAGGTTATGGTGTGAGGGGGAAAGAAGTGATTTATTTGAGGAGATTGTGCTGGACCTCTAATGAAATTGACTGGTATCTTTAGAACAGACGAAAGGAAGTATTTCTTCACACAATGAAAAATTAATTTGAGGAATTCACTGGCACTAGAGGTGATAATAGCTACTAGTTTTCATAGCTTTAAAAGGAAATTAGACACATCTCACAGAGGATAAGTCTATCAATGGATATTAGTTATGATGCATGTATGAAACTTGCAGTTCCTGGAGGTCAACAACAGGAGAGGATTACTTTTTCATGTCCTGATTGCAAGCCTTCCAGAGGCAGTGGTCCACTGTGGCTGCTCTTATGTTCTTAATTAGCCTTGGCTCTGCTGTGATTTGATGCCGCCTCTTCAATCTTTTGGCCTGGCATTGTGGACACTGTCGGATCTACTGGTATAATTAGTTAATTTTATATCCTGGACTTAATGGTGGATAAGGTATAAGTAATAAATTCTTATTCTTATGGAGAGCAGGTTAGGGATGTGGGCTCTTTAGATGGTAATGTGTATTACTTCAGAATATAGTACGCTAGTCTTGCTTTGTTGGGGGGCCCTTTTTCTCATTCTGCTGTGTTCTGCTGCATATTTTGGCGCTGGTGGTGCCTCTGGATGAAGCTCACAGTATAGTCTTGGACAAATCAGGGTGAAGAAAAAAATTCTAACTACAGTATGGGGATGTTTCAAAATTTCTGATTACTATGAACTGACACAAAGTATCAGTGCCACTGACAATGCAGACAGGTACGGTAATCCTATTGTGCACTTAACTGGTGTATCTTCAAGCTTCATGGAACATGTAAGAAAATGACTGTCTATATTTCTAGCACCTGTGTTGCTGAAGTTCTATCACTTCTTCACTTCCTAGAGAAATAAATTTTGCCACAAAGATAATTTCTCAATATGTTCCCATACTGCAGTTTTCAAAGTAGCAATTTTTACGCTACAGCTCACTGAAGGGAATAAGCAGTCTGTACAGTAATGTCCCTTTTTGGATAAAATTCCTTTAACTTTGAGAGACTGCACATGAGATGTAGATTCTCTGCTACTTAGTGACTTCAATTTATTTAACTAGTTGAAGCTCACTGGCAGCCTCAAAAGCCTTGGGATTTGGGATAAAGTGAGCTTACATTCTTTGTTCCCCTGCAAAACCTGTTCCAGAATGTTTTTCCTTTAATTAAAACATCCTGTTCTTCTATTGTTTCTTCCTCTACCCCCACTACTATTATTTTTATCTCATAGTCTGTAGTGTTCAGTTTTTGCTGGTTCCTCAGGTAAACATCCTTAGAGGTGCCCGTGGAGTCATTGCTGTGCCTGGGGACACATGTTGGCAAGAGCACTTTGCATTGGCTGTGCCCATTTTTGTCTTATCTCCTGAAGGGCTGTCCCATAGAAGAGATTAAGGGTCAATCTGCAGACCTATTTTTTTATATTCACATATAGTTAACATGTTCTGTATCATTTTGAAGATGATTTTCCAGAGTTTTATTATCTGACAACATTTTTACAAAACAGATTTCTTCATGTGAGTAAAGCAGCCAGAAGTGTGCTATGAAAGACAACCCAAATTCCTCTATCCCCCACCCGCTAAAGTTCGGTTAAAAACCTCTTCAATAAAACAGAATAGGTTAGTGACCCTTTATTGTACTGATAGTTCTGCTTTCTCATTTGGTAAACAAAATAAACTTTATGTTTGGACTAAAGGAGCTGTGGGACACAGGTGGTGCTGTGGTCTAAACCACAGAGCCTAGGGCTTGCCAATCAGAAGGTTGCTGGTTCGAATCTCTGCGACGGGGTGAGCTCCTGTTGCTTGGTCCCACCTCCTGCCCACCTAGCAGTTCGAAAGCACGTCAAAGTGCAAGTAAACAAATAGGTACCGCTCTGGCGGGAAGGAAAATGGCGTTTCCGTGCACTGCTCTGGTTCACCAGAAGCGGCTTAGTCATGCTGGCCACATGACCTGGAAGCTGTCTGCAGACAAATGCCGGCTCCCTCGGCCTATAGAGCGAGATGGGCGCGCAACCCCAGAGTCAGCCATGACTGGACCTAACAGTCAGGGGTACCTTTACCTTTAAAGGAGCTGTACAATATGATTGGTCAAGCCCCACTCTTACCTGTATGACATCAGGATTAGGGTGACTGGCTGCGGCTTGCCCAAAATAACCTCGTGGGCCAAATGGGGAAGTCTGGCATGCCAAGACTGGCCCATAGGGAAGAGGTTTCCCACACCTGATCTAGAGATACAAAAATTAACCTCAGGAGCTGAAGCTCTCTTGCCTTGCCTCAGGGGACAGTAAAAAGGTAAAGGTAAAGGACCCCTGACAGTCAAGTCCAGTTGTTCACAACTGTAAATGGTTGAAGGCAGTATTTAACACAAAGTGTAAATGAATTTTAACATAATATAAAATAAACACCACAAACGGGGGGAACGATGACCCTATGGGACCCTATTTCCTGAAAGAAAATGCAGAAAGAAAGAAGCAGAAACAGCTACTGAAGTACTGTTGTCAGTTGGCAACTTTGTTGAGTTTGAAAACAAAATTTATTGACCATGTGATGCAACATAATATTCATCCTCTTTGTAAAAAGAAGGATTTCTGTGACATTTGTCTTCCTCACAAATTGTATATGTTCAATTTGGAACAAGGAACAAATTATTAGGGTGTTGCCATAGCTAAGTGCAAATTCCCATGGGCATTACAGCATCACACATGGGCTTGATGCTGACCTACAACTGGTGAATTCATAGTTAACCTCATATGCACACTTGCTTTTGGTCTTGCTTTGCAGACATTTATTTGAGGAAGTCTATCAATGAATTGTCTCAGTTAGATTGTTCATGTAACACTGTTCACAGGTCATTTGCCAGAAAAAACAATTCATACTTTTAGCAAAAACACTTGTTTGTAAGGTTGCAAAATTGTTACATTGGTCAGAGTTTTTAAAACATAGTAAACAGTAAGCATTTAAATTAGCAGCGGTATACTTACTGATTATTTTGAATTAGGAGGATCAAGTCAGCTAATGAACAAATGGTTTAATGTTAATTGGAGTTCAAATAATATTAGCTAATACACAAAATGTCATATGAAGAAATCTTACACTCCATACAGTACATTCCATACAGTATGGAATTACCCTAAAGAGTTGCTATCTTTTACCCCCAAAGGCTTAAGTTACAGAAGGATAAATTATGTGGGTTCCTCTTATGTGCTGCTGCCCTTTTTGAAACCTTGCAGTGTTTTACACCAGTGATGTAAGTTGTATAGTGTATAATTATGTTTTGGATCTTTATTGTTAAATGCATACCCACCCCCATATAGAAAAAACTGTACCTTAAAGAAGCAGCCTTCTCTTTCCTGCTATTGTGTCAAATGAGCAGGATGAACATCTGCTTAGTGTTCTTTTGTTGCCAGATGAATCTCATGCTTGGTGAGGATAAAATTACCAGATGCCATTTTTCATAGAGGTGTCTCATTGTAATGGAAATAATATAGATTAATTTCACAGTTGGGTGTGCATTCCTCTATCAGTGGATGACGATGTTCAAACTCCTTTCCTCATATCTGATATACCAGCACGAAATTCAAATGTCACTGTCACTGACCCTTGTATGCCACACTTTTCCAATATCCTATTGTGGTAAATAGCAGATTACCCGACGGCTCCAGCCCTTTGCTGGGATTGCAAAGTCCAGGACATTTATGCATATAAATACATTTCAAAAGCAAACACGTCGCACTTAATCCGTTCTCCTAGCGTTTTGATATATGAAAATGACGTTTCCACTGCTGTGCGGAGTGGGGCAACTAGCTGTGTGTGTCGAGTGCTTCATTCATGCTTAACGTCATTTCACCTCAGAGCGAGCGGAAAAACAAAATTATGTGGAAGCCTGACATCAGCCATGCGATCATTTGCTGGCTTGTCTTCTTCATCTAACAGTATTATACTAGGGAAACGGCCTTCCATATGTGTCACCCTATGTGAATATTGGATCCGCTCACTTTCGCACAGGCAGGTGACGTTACCTCAAAGCACACACCCCTCCCCCCCCTCTGCCGCCCAGTCACCGAGGAAGGCGCTTGTCACTCCTTACCTTATATAGTGGCCTTTAACACCCGCCTCCGAAAGACTGGTTGGCCGACCCTCGAAGAATGTCGGCGTGGATTGGCCGCGGCGGCTGCCTGTCATCGCGCTCGGGGCCTGGTGCGGCCTGTGAGGGACCGAGGGAGGCCATTGCGGCTGGAGCGTCTCCGAGAGCTCGGTCAGGAATCGAAGCGGCAGAGTGGCTCCCCCGAGGGCTTCCGAGGAGGTGAGGCGGGCGCCGGAGCGGGCATGCTTGGGGCCGGGCGAGCTGTGGGTGCGGCCGAGGGATACCAGCGGGGCTGGCGCCGGGAGGAGGCGCCGGGGGTTGTGGGTGGGTGCGGGGAGCGTGGCGGCGGCGACCCCCGCAGACGGCTGCGTGATGACTTCAGCCCCCCTCCCCCACCCGGAGCTGCGGCTGGAAAGTTTCCCCGCCACCTTGGCAGCCCCCCTTCCTCCTCCTCCTCCTGCCCCTGGCGAGGGGGCGGCGGAGGCTCCCGCTTTAGGCCCCGGCCGGGTTCAGCCCCCCCCCCCCCCGTTCCCACCCCGCCAGCGCCCCCCGTTCCCACGACTCGTTTTCGTCTCCTGAGCAGCCGCCCGGGGAAAAGCGGTCTGGTGCCGCCCGGGGAGGGGGGTCGTCTCTCAGGGGTCGCGAAACACGCAGGAGGTCCTTCCCGCCCCGCTCCCGTGGCATCTCCTCGCCTGACAGCATTGGGCTGACCCGGCTTGGCTGGTACCTGCGCCTTTCTCGCCTCCCTCCTGCTGCTCACCCCCTTCTGCTGCCGCAGTGAGTCTCGTCCTTTGCGGTTTGTGAGCAGGAGATGCCAGGGATGGACCAGCTTCTTCGTGCTCTGACGCAGGGGTCGGACTGGAGGGTCCCGGTGGTGGTGGTGGTTTGTTATGAGCTGCCACCCTCTCTAAACACTGGCCTGGGAGCAAATCCCATTGAATCCAGCGGAGCTTACTTTTACTAAGCAGGCCCGCATAGGATTGCGTTGATGGAAAACCAAGCCCCCCAAGAGCACATTGGTCCTGCCCTTGCTAAGCTTTCAGACGGGCGTTTTGCAACAGTCCTGGTACACATTTTCAATGCCAGAACAGAGCTATCTAATCTGTGCTATGGAAGGTGGAGGTTAACAACCCAGCTCTGCACGTTTACTTGGAAGCAGAAGCCATTGATTTCTGTAGGATGTACTTTCAAGGAAATGTGTTTTGGATTTCTGCCCAAGCTTTCTTTGAATATCCCCTGTCCCATCTCGAAGGCGCAGTAAACTGTTCTATTCTTAAATTATTGCCAAAGGAGAGAGGGGGAATCAACAATTCAAGCAGCAGTTATTGTTTAATGTAATTGAATAGCACATATAGGTTGCCACTAGTGCTCCTCTTGATGTCATACTTCTCTGGGTAAGAATGACTGTGCTTTAAAATTAGTATGGTGTACTGTCCGCTTGTCAAATTGTTGAGTTTGAGTTGTGTTGGATTGTGTAATTATACCCCTCACATAGAGAAATTACCTTTTAAGAGACGTCTGCTTGTTAGATCACTTTTCCATTTCATGTGCCAACACATAACTGAAATTATTAAGAATGCTAGCTAAAAGTTGCCTTCTAACTTACATGATACTTGTTGGTAGCTTATTTTGTTAAGAGCATTTTTTTGGTCACATATAGGGAACATGTTTTTCTTCTGCTTCTTTTTTTACTATTGCCCTTTATACATCCCTTCTTACATTTGAAAGTGCATTATTACCGACCTTGTATTCATGTTCTTGTGAGAAGGGTCTCTGTTTAGTCTTTTTTTAATAGAAAGGGAAGGTGATTCTGGGGTATTTTTTACTTGTTCAGAATCAGGGATATTCAAATCCAATACATTTTCTGTTAGATATATATTGTAGATAGTTTTAATGTGAAATATTGTTTTGGTACTGTGATATGTTAAACATATACTGAGTTCCTCTGAAAGTAGGTAGGATGTAAGTTTTAAAAATAAATGTCCATAGTACAGTCTAAGCAGCTGATATACACGGTAGAACTGCACCTCTAACCTAAGAACATAAGATCAAACTAGAGGCCTGTCTCGTTCAGCATTTTATTCTCCCAGAAGTCAACCAGATGCCTATGAGAAGCTTACAAGAAGGATATGAGCACATTAGCACTCTCTTACTTGTGACCCCAAACAAAAGATATTCAGAGGCATACTGCCTCTGATACTGGAGGTAATGTCATGATCATATCTAGGAGCCATTGCTCACCTCCCTGAATTTGTCTAAATACTTCTTAAAGCCATCCAAATTGATGGCCATCACTACATCTTGTGATAACATTTCCCACAGTTTAACTATGTGCTATCCTGTTTGTACATCACACTAAGCAAAATCATTGCTTAGCACAAATGTGTGAGTGTGCAGACTTTTAAAGAGGAGATTGAAGCTGCTGTATTCCTCACTGGTCATTCAACTGCTGTGCTAAGCTAAGCCTTGGTCATCCTCCAGACTCATGGTTTAGCTCTCCCAATCAAATCTTGAGCTGTTAATCGCAGGACAAACATTGGTTACTGCTCATGGTTAATGTGCAGAGAACTAAAGCATGAGCCTAGGTTCACATGACACACTAAGCCAAGCCATACTTTAACTCAACATAGCAGCAGATTGACTAGAGAGGGGCAAAGTGGCTGTAATGTCTTGAGAGTCCACACACTCGTGCATTCATGCTAAGCCATAGATTAGCATAGTGTGGCATTTGTACCAGATCAATTCATTGCTTTTCTGTTTTGACTTTCCCAACATTTAGCTTCATTTGATGAAATTTTTCTAAGAACTATGAGATGTGCAACTCTGTCTTATGCAAGTTCACTCAGAAGTCCCACTGAGTTCACTGAGAATTACACTGAAGTGTGCATAGGATTGAAGCCATTTTGTTTGTTAATGTTTAGTTTAGAGCCACTTCGTAAGTTATGTTTATACACAAGTACAGTGGTACCTCTGGTTACGAACTTAATTTGTTCTGGAGGTCCGTTCTTAACCTGGAAGCATTCTTAACCTGAGCTACCACTTTAGCTAAATATTTTTTGGAAAGTGTTGCTATCCAATTTCCTAGCCACACTGACAATGTGCATTAAATAAATCTGAATTGGGTAATATTGGGAGCCTCTATGTGCAGATTTTCATCATGTGCAAAACATTTTACAGTGACTAAAGTTAATTTTTAAACTATCTAAAATCTAATTCACTTAAGAAAATTTCAGTTGCATTATGAGTTTTTATTTCCCCCGCAATATAAGCCCTTTTAGTGTCATTGCAGGGATGCATCAAGGTGCCCAATACCCTAGTATTTCCTCAGTCATCAAATGAAAGACTCTTTGTACCTACAGCTATATGTGTGAAAGCTGTGTTGATATAGATAGTTGTTCTGTTTGCATAGATGGTAGCAGGTGAAGCTACTTGATGCACCCCCATTCCTGTAATGCTCAATGCAGCAGCAATAATGCCTGAATAGGGCAATGGTAAGATATATATTTGTTGCATTTAATTATTCTAGATGACAGAAAAGGCCTTCAAATATGTACAGGAAGTTACAACAGAGTAAATGGAGGGAGAGGGGAGAATGAGGAAGGAAAACAAAAGAAAAAATAAGAGTATTGTGCCACCTTTAAGACTAATATTTGTATGATACAAACTTTTGTTCACTAGAACCTACTTCAGCACACAGAAAATGCCTATATAAGACCAGAAAAGCAGCTAGCCAGGAATCCTGTTTTACTAAGAGGCTAATAGAAAAAGAAAAAGGCTTCTATCAGGTGGACTGGCAGAGGAGAAGGAGGACTCTCAACACTTCCTTTGCCAGGTCTCTGTGCTGGGCAAGGTGAAAGGACTTGCATTCCTTGGTAGCCAGAAGAAAACAAGGTGAGCTGGAGAAGGAGGAAGGATGGAGTGACCCTTCTCTCTTTTGCTTACCTCCCTGTATGAAATTCTCTGCCCATGCCTGCATGAAAATTCTGCTTGCCTGTGGTAGCTAGACAAGAAAGAATGATAAGTTTCACTTTTAAAAGATCTGTTTTTTCACTCTTATAATCTCCCCATATGCTATCAGATTCTTTCTCAGTACTTCTACAGCTGCCTATGTCAGTTTTAGACACTAGGGCCAAATTCAACTAACCTGATGTCCTACTGGCACACTAACCGCAAATTTGTTCTGTAGGGTCAGGAACACCCCCCCCCTTGAACTGTGGGTGGGTGGAGGAGAGGGGGGTTGTTGTTCTGGCAAGCAGAAAGGCTTGTGCTGATGGAAGGATCGGAAGAGGAAGGCATTGAATTCCTCCCGCAGAAATTACTTTGACATGCATGAGACATTTTGGGCCCACCTATTAACAGATGGAGGAAAAGAAAAGATAAGGTGGCAAGTATGGTCTTGGGCAGTATTCTGTCTCAGTCAGCTGGTGGATGAATGATTTTCCATGTCAAAATGTTACCATCACATAGAAAACTAGATTTGGTGAGAAGTGTTCAACTCTAGTCTTCTCCTTGATGTGCTAGTTTTCTTTGTGCAGGATGAAGTGCTTTTAGTCATTTATGTCTGCTTCTGCAGCTTGGAATGATCAGGGGTGAGTGTCCATGCCACCTCTGACTGATGTGACAAACTCTTCCTCCTGAGCTTGGAGCTGGGGGTGGGGGGGTGGGGAACTGTCCCTACAGTTGCAGCATGCTTTGGAGACATAATGTGAATATTATCTCTCCTGCATCCAGCTCCAAGTTTGAGGGGACTGTTGAGCCTCATTTGTATTGTTCTGTGTTTTGGGGCTCTCCAAACACCTTGGAAGCACAACATGGTGAGTTCCAGCCCCCTCTTGAACTTGGATCTGGGGGCTGGGGTTTGTTCCTTGTCGTGGGCTGTATTTTGTAGGTGTTCTGGGCACCTCAGAAGTTCAGTGCTACATCAGAGCAAGACTTGCTAACCACTGCAAATGGAACAGCCCAGAAAACTTAATATCAGACACACTGTTTATGATAACTATGCCACCATTTTGTAAATATTCCGTGTTTGATAAAGTACAATGCATCTGTTGGCCTTTTGGCCAAATCTTCATCAGAGAAGGGTTGAACAACAGTTGCAGAGACTGAATGACCACCCCAGCAAAGGGGAAGTACTTTGTAATGTGCATAAATGAGATTCCGCTTTCTCTTTCCTTCACCAGTTTGTTTAACTTGGTGGTCTTCTACAGTGGAATCTATGCTTAAAACAGTGGTGTTCCATCCTGCTTGCCGATACCTAGCCCTTGAAGATAATAAAGAAGTCTGGATAAATCCCTAGACTCAGAATTAAGCCCCAATGGGATTTATTAATGGGCAAAATAGGATTTCAGCTTTAAGTATACAGTTAATATGAAGACTGGTGCAGCTTTGTAAAAGCTTGAGATTATCCCCAGGTTACTACCAAAGCATAGCCTTTGGTAACTGCCAGTGTGTGCTGTAACTTCCAGTTAAGTAGGCAGCAAATAATGTGTGGGTAAGATGCTGGCACTGGGTTGAAAGTGTTATGAGTGTTTATTGCTGCTGGTTGTACTGGTGTGTGTGTGCAGGGTACACCACTAAGATCTGACTGTTTAAATTATAATGCCCAGTTTTTGCACTGGCTCTGTATTTAGTGAGCTTTTTTGTCTGTCTTTTCTATTCTATATTGCATGTATTCTGCAATGAAATTCTAACAAGAACCTTTGGTAGCAGTTGTCATTTTATATTCCACTGTGCCTTATTAGTTGTACTTTTTATTGACACTCTTTTTTTGCATTAGCAGTTTGTGTGACTCTTTTGGTGATCCAGAGCAGATAAGGAATGTTAGATATGTGCCTGGCTGACTGTATTGCGGAGAGAAGGGATCAACAGAATCCCAGGCAGGGTAATATTGACTCCCTGGAATACACTGGGGGAGGGATGATGTTAGGGAAAGTAGGCAGCAGGCACTTGACCACACACACTTACCTGTCAATAGAACCTAGGTAGTCATGCCAACCCTCCCATCTTGAAGTGCTATTGCTGAATGCCAGGTAGGTGCATAATAAAACATCTTAAGGTGCTAACCAGGTATGCATTACATAGAGCTGGGTGAGCCTGACTGTCCTAGCCTAACTGTCCCAGTAATCCAGTGTCCTTGGGTACCAGGGTAAAGGGAATGCACCTAGTGTTGGGTCATGGATACAGAACAGGGATCCTCACCCCACTGCTCAACAGCTTCCTTGGCAGAGCTAGCTGAAACCATCTTAGTGGTGATGCTGGGCAACCAGCTCTGTATGTCCATACCATCAGAACCACATGTAGCTGGATCAGTGCTGAACTGGTGCCTAGAAGTGATAATAGGCTGGATGAGGATCAACAAGCTGAATCTGAATTTTGGCAAGACAGAGGTACTGCTAGTGAGTTGTTCTCTGGTCTGGGAAATGTTCTTTTTTTTTTTAAGAAGAAAGAAAAAGGTGATCATTGGACTACTTTGAAAATACAAATTTCCTTCCCCCTGAAAAAAGGTGGATTTTCAAAGGATATAAAATCCACACATCACCACGATGAGACTGACCCTTTTTTTATATGCATTAAACCTGCAGAGGAAATAGATTGATATGTCCGTCCCTACAAATGGCTACCTCTTTGGTGTTTCTGTTCACCTAGACTTATGCTTGATTTGATTAACATGATCTAAGTCAGAGGTTTGTGTTGTTGCTGTGCTGTTTATTGTGCCTATTTATTAAACCTTCATTTTTACATTTGCTGTTTTTTTAAATATGATAATTATTTTGGCTGATGGATTGTTTTTATTTATTGCTGTATAAACTGCTTTGTGAGTTTGTATGGTGAAAAATGGTCTACAAATGTTGGAAACAAGTAACGTAAATAAAATGGGGACTTCAAAGTTTTTATACCTCCTGAGACCTCAGTGTAACAATATGTTGACAGATAATTTAAGCAAATTCTGTTATATCTATTGTACAGTGCTTTACAAGTCCGTGTATAAAAATCAGTGATTTTTATGGGAGTTTTATTAATCCCAGATTTAAGGACACTCCCTCAGTTCCGAGGAAAGGTTCTGTTACACAAAGTGAACACTCTTCCCCAATTCCTGGAATATAGGGAGTAGCCAGGAGAGCCAGCTGTCCTCAATATTGTGGTGCCTCTCCACAGTGTGGTGTTAGTGGCAGCTGTTCTCTTTCTTTTCCCTCAACTTGGAGCTAGAATTTAAGACTAGGTGTGGCAGGTAGCCTCCATATCATTACTGCAGAGACTGAGCACGGATTAGTACTCTTTCTTTCCTACCAGAGAGGGAATAGTCAGTCATTATGTGGGACGCCGGTGGCGCTGCGGGTTAAACCGCAGAGCCTAGGACTTGCCGATCAGAAGGTCAGTGGTTCAAATCCGCGCAACGGGGTGAGGTCCCGTTGTTCGGTCCCAGCTCCTGCCAACCTAGCAGTTCAAAAGCACGTCAAAGTGCAAGTAGATAAATACGGTAGGTACCGTTCCAGCGGGAAGGTAAACGGCGTTTCCGTGTACTGCTCTGGTTCACCAGAAGCGGCTTAGTCATGCTGGCCACATGACCCAGATGCTCCCTCGACCAATAAAGCGAGATGAGGGCCACAACCCCAGAATCGGCCACAACTGGACCTAATGGTCAGGGGTCTCTTTACCTTTACCTTTATGTGGGTGAGGTTTTTAATGAATGGGGTTGGATTAATTGATCCTCTTTTTGTTTCTCTTGAATTATTATTTGTTGTTGTTGTTGTTGTTGTTGTTGTTGTTGTTGTTCTCCATCCTCATCCCACCTGACTCTGGAGAAGGACAAAAAAAAAAGAAAAAAAAGAAATCAGCATCCAGGTCTAGTATATTTGCCTGGCTTGGCAAATAGCACAGCTAGGCTATGTAAACACCGCAGTTTAAAGTGGATTAGATGCACCCCATGTGTGCAAGTTCTTTGCATCTTCACATGGTATTGTCCTTATCCAAGTGGCAACCTCCACTTCCCCACTTTAATTAAAAAAACATTTATTCAGAAGTTACAATACAGTACAGTTACAGTACAATAATTTCAATCCTGCATTCATGCTATTGCTACCTAGTGTATGTAGTGATTTTAAAGCAACTTTGCAATGGTTTGAAGGGGAAAATATCTATATCATGCTGAAGCCTCGGCCACATAGGTATTCTGCAAGATTGATAACTGATTTAATGTAATTCATAAAATTTATGCACAACTTGAGTGTTTAAAAAAACAACCTCAAAGCAGTTTATGAAGAGAATAAAGCAATATAATTACCAATAAAAGCAATAAAAAACAACTTTGAAACTTTCAAAAAATAAAATCAGTAATAAACTAAAAACAGATTAAAGCATATATGTCTGAGTAGGCTTATATATACAAAAATGTTTTGGTTCTTAGGGTACTTAATGTTTTTTTTAAAGACATATGGGCTGCAATTTCAAAAGCAGTGTGAGCCTTGTCACCCCACATTTTTGAAGCTGATGCCCTGCCTCCAATATATTCAGCTGCTTCTAGTAAGCATCTATCGTCTGAAGGAGAGCTGAAATACACTTGTTTGGCTTTGAGCACCTTTTTCTTTGAACTTGGTGTACTTTGTGTGGCTCACAGACCATATGTTGCCCACCTGAAGATTGGAGGTTATGCTTTACTTTTTACACCTAGACATGAAAGGACTTGCTTTTACTGAATGTGCCCAGTTCTGAACAGAGAAACATCTATGTTGGCTAGGGTATATATATGTGTGTATTATGCACACAGATGTAAACACTCAGAAACTGACTTATTGGTATCTATGCCTGGCAATGGAAACTAAGTGTATATCACTGTCAAAAATACATTTTTCCAGTTCTGTAGTGGAATGTAATAAAACGATTTCGAACATTTCAACAGAGAGGTTTTACTTGTTTAAATTGTATTTTGAATAAATAGTGAAATGTAATCTAAACTCTTTAGTGAGTCTGGTTTTTTTTTTATTAAACTTGTAAATATTTTCCATTTTGGTTACTTTACTATAGTATAAGGCAAAGCTTATACTATATTTTTAAAAAAAGCATATACTATATTAGATTAAAGCTCTGCTACTTACACAAATGTAATATTTAATAAACACTAATCAAATTTACCAAAAATTTTGGTCATATGTATTAATGATTTATAAGAGAGGCTGATTTGGCATCAGATTAAAGTTTTGAAGTTTCAATCTCCTACTATTCCTTTCTTACTTTCTTTTTCAGGCAAACCGCAGTTTACCTGCAGATCCAACTATGCTAACTGTGGTTTGTCTTTCCTTCCACACCAGAACTTTAAACCCACCAATTCTGCATTGGAGGGCAAGCACAATCCATAACCTGCCAATTTGGATGTTGCAGCAAACTATAGCTGGCTTTGACCTGATAACCATACCATGGTTTGCTATGTGTGAACCAGCTGCAAACGTATAATCATTTGGAAATGTGAGTTACTGGTACTTCGTTGCATGTTCTTTTTTTCTCCGTACCCTATAACTTTTCTTGAATAGTGCGTTGAATCCAGTTCATATTAATGATACTTCACATAATATCAACATATTGGTGGAGGAAGGGGAAGAAGTGATGGTGATGATGATGATGATAATGGGACCAGAAAGGCTAAAGAAGGAAAGTTTAACACAAATATTTCCATGAAATTCAGATATGACAGGAGTATTTTGAGGTGGTATACAGTTGGGCAGGTTTCTTGAAGTCATCTAGGCCTTATTGCCAACTTAAAACATTGTTTTGGCATAGTATAGTCTGGTAGTGTTCACCAGCTTCTGCAATTAATTTTATTTTCCAGTCCTTCTGTATTATGCATGTTGTGGATATATAATTAACTTGAAACACTGTCAAGTTTCTTGAGATGTTTGTTCACATAAATGCAGTCTCTCGTGTAATTCACATTAACATTAGATATAGCTTGTCATCTTATTTTTAAAAGCCGTTTAAAGCTCCTGCTGCCTGGATTTGTTTTGAAATTTTGCTGCACATTCCCCTAGCAGGCAGTGAAATTTCTGTAGTTGGCAGAGTGATCCAAACAAAACAGTCTGTTTGGCTGAGGATAACTTCTTTTTTGTTTTCTTCTAGTGCTGTAACCTAATTCTCTCCTCCCCACACAGATACTTATTAGTATTTTACAATATTTGTCATATTCCAGCAAGCACAATCTAGGAGTTCAAATATTTTCTGCTCACCAAACATCCCACCAAGGAGTACAAAACAACTGCTGTGGAAGCAAAAATCTCTCTACCTCCTGCATCTGATCCAGGGTGTGGGAAGGAAGATGTGTGTTCACGCATCTCTTACAACATGAAAGCACTGGCAAACAGATCAGTCCTGCCTGAGCTGACTGTGCTGATCATCTTCTTAGTCTTCTGCACAAAAATGTATCTGGATTTGGGACCATTGGTAATAATAATGTAGGAGTGCAAACAAACATCATACATGACATTGTTTGACTTAACATATTTACTGAAAAGTAAGTCCCATTAAATTAAATGGGCCTTATACTCCCAGATACGTGCGTTCAAAACTGAAGAATTGTGGGTTAAGAATTTCATTCAAAAAATGTACAACTTGATAGCAGAGGTGGCTGACATTGGTTTGCGGCTCTTTTGAGGGCTATATGCCAACCTGAGCCAATTTAACTCATGCACACAAGCTTTCACATGCATGCACACTCACGCAGGGCACACAAACTCAGAAGGAGGAGGAATAGACTTAGTTCAGGGAGTTGGACTTGATGACCCTTGGGATTCCTTCAAACTTTACAATTCTCTGAAATAAGTACAGTGGTACCTCAGGTTACATACACTTCAGGTTACATACGCTTCAGGTTACAGACTCCGCTAACCCAGAAATAGTACCTCGGGTTAAGAACTTTGCTTTAGGATGAGAACAGAAATTGTGCTCCGGCGGCGTGGCGGCAGCAGGAGGCCCCATTAGCTAAAGTGGTGCTTCAGGTTAAGAACAGTTTCAGGTTAAGAACGGACCTCCGGAACGAATTAAGTACTTAACCCGAGGTACCACTGTACTGAACATAAGTGAAGCGGGGACAGGCAACACACACATAAACAAAGAAAGAGAGGACAGACAGTGACATAAACTTAGCAGTGTATTTGCTGTCTTGGACAGCTTTGGTGTATGAGGGTCATCGGTTGCTCCAGTTCTTCCTTAGGGGGGGCAAAATGTTAAGGATTAATGTTAATGGGTTAATTCTCTATGAATCAGCAGAGATAACTCATTCCCCACCATGCACCTGCAGGCATCTTGTGACTCTCTTATCTGTGCTAGTGGGCAGATTTGGCAAGTGACTTTGTGTATAAAAGGGCTCAAGGTTACAGCATACTGTGTGGGTCATGGTAGGAGAATTGCTGAAGGCTATCTGTTGGAACTATGGATTCAAGTGAAAACTTTTTGAAAAGATCGTCTGAGGAAGAAGTTGGAAAATTGGTGGACTTCAGAAGTTAGAGAACTCTTATCACAGGCATCCCCAAACTCCACCCTCCAGCTGTTTTGGGACTACAACTCCCATTATCCCTGACCACTGGTTCTGTTAGCTAGGGATGATGGGAGTTGTAGTCCCAAAACAGCTGGAGGGCTGAGTTTGGGGATGCCTGTCTAATCAGCTGCAGGACTTTGAAAGCAACTGACCTTAGGACTTGACTGTGGACTTTTAACACAACAAGGACTTTGAAGCAAAGAACCCTCTCTGGGCTGAGAGAGAGCATGCTACTTGTAATGTTTGTAAATAGTGTGTGTTCGTATAGTGGTGTATGTCAGTATTAGCCTAGTAAAAACAACTCTCCTAAATGGCTGTTTTCTGCAGTGAGCTTAAACGGCTTAACTGGAGCTTTTTCAGCGCCAACACACAACGCCCTGTTGTCTCCTCCTACTTCATCATTGCCATGGGAAGGAGTAAGAAAGCCTCCTATGTTTGAAAAGGCACCCTTCTCTATCTGGTGTGGCACCACTGCTAGAAGATTTTAGATAAGAAATGGAACAGAATGCTTCTTCCTCTGTTCCAAGGCACTTGAAGACATTCTACCCATGGAACTGACTGGAAAAGAATGGTGCTGTGCCAAAAGGAGAAGAGGTAGACTTCTGGACTCCATGGGGCAGCCACTTGTCTATTGTTGCCTGTTACTTGGGACAGGGCAGGAAACCCACACAGAATATGACATGTGTGCACAGGAAATGCTATCTCCGCTAAGATAGCATTGCACTGATCAGTCATTCTGCTAAAATCACTTTTGGATCATCCATTATGCTAGTCAAGTCTCTTAAGTTAGTCATCTAAATGCACGTCATGCTTTGTTCTCTTAGTGGTTGTCTAATTTCTAAAGAGAAATGCTGTTGGCAGCTTTGGGTACATATTTATAAAAAGTTTCACTTTTTTTGGTTCTCTTTCTACAGATCTTGAAAACTGCCAAATCCTGGGAGGAAAACTACATGACACTACATCATGAGCGAGAGCAAATGTGACAGTCAGTTTTACAGTGTTCAAGTCTCAGACTCGACATTCACTGTACTAAAACGTTACCAACAATTGAAACCTATTGGCTCTGGGGCTCAAGGCATTGTATGGTGAGTAGCTACTTATTGGACAAAACTAGTATAAGCATCAAACTGTAATATCACCAAAATTTTGATCAAGAACTCAAAACAAAGTATTATTATTATTATTAGCCGCGCATCTGACTGGGTTGCTCCAGCCACTCTGGGTGGCTTCCAGCAAATTAAAATACAAAGCACAGTAAAACATTAAACATTAAAATCTTCCTTATATAGGCGTGCCTTCAGATGTCTTCTGAAAGTGAGGTAGTTTTTTATTTGCTTGACATCTCATGGCACATACCTTAATTCCACACATACATAGAAACAACAGAATCCAAACATTATTTTGAAGTACAGTGCTATTCCGTGATGAAGTTGAAAATGAACAGAACCTTTAAAAAGTCCTGTGTCAGAATAAGAGCTCAAATAAAACAACAAGTTGATTAAAGAAATTATGTAATCTTAACACCTGTTCTAGAGAAGAATTGTCTCTTAGTTTTTGACTGAGATATAAATGCATCTGACTTTTAAGAAATTTCTAACTATACTTTGACTAATGGAACAGGATGAAATGCTTCATGCATGGAGGTGTTAAAATTAGTCTAGTAATGAGATCTGATTTATTTTTGGTTGAACAAAGTAGAACTCGAGAGGGTTTTCATTTGTGCCCTTTGCCCTTCACCTAAAACAAGAAGCAGTTTCCTTGGGGTAACTGAGCTTGTCTGTCATATACCCTGACACCCATGGCTCTGATTTTAAAAAGATGCAATTAAGATGTTTCTGTTTTAACTTTTCAGTGCTGCATTTGATACAGTTCTTGGAATAAATGTTGCTGTAAAGAAATTGAGTCGCCCTTTTCAGAACCAAACACATGCAAAACGAGCTTACAGGGAACTTGTGCTTCTAAAATGTGTCAATCACAAAAATGTGAGTAATGTTAATTTATATTAGAAACAAGTAAATGTAAAATAATAATTGAATGAATGTCAGATGAATCAACTGGAACTAAAGCCATTATTCTGTGATTCAAATAATTAAATAATTGAGAGAGAGATCAATTTTTGCTCTGTCCTGTACCTCCTGTAATGAAACACTGTAGTTGTTTTAGGACTATTTCCTAATTGCAATATAGAAGACTAGTTATTCATAGTTTGTCATATTTCTTTGAAAAGCTAACTAAATTTGGGTTTTTTCATGCAGGTCTCTTTGTGGTCTTTTTGTTGTCTGTGGTTGGCTTTAGGTAACAGTTCCTCGGATAGGAATGATCTATGGCTTACACCACAGATTGGCAACCAATATTTCTAGAAATGTATTAAAAAACCGTCCAGTATGTTTCTCTTTATGACCATTAAAATGACCCTCGTCCCTTCCAATTCTACGATTCTATTATTATTAGCAGGCTTATAATGTATATTTAGTAGCATGTATACTTCTTAGTAACCATTATGTTTTTCTTCAAAAAGCAGTAAAAAAAAACCTTATCAATAGGGTATTGATCTCTTTCCACTGAATATTTGAACAGGCAATGTGGAAATGTATTTTCTAGGCCTTCTAGCAAAATAATATATCACTGAGATGCAACTGTGCTACTCCCATAATCTAAGAATTGTCATACTTCAAAACTCTGGTTATTAATTTATCCATGGATTTATTATAAATAAAGCTATTCAATCTATTAAACAAATATACTTGATTTATCTCATTTATGTTGAAATATTGACTGTCCCTTATGGAACTTGACAAAAAAAATAGCATTATGCAAACTGAGGATAGTGTTAGTTCTAAAATATTTGTGAATCACTATGTTAATCTCATTTTTCTTGCTACAAAGCTTCAGGTAAAAAGCTATTAAATAATCTGATCTGTATGCTGACATTGCCATGTACTGTTTGATTTTTTTTGCAAATCATTATGATGGTGATTATAATTCTTTTATTTTGGTTTTACAGATAATTAGTCTATTAAATGTATTCACACCACAGAAGTCACTAGAAGAATTTCAAGATGTGTGAGTTTACTTTATTGTGTTTTCTTGATAAATATCCATTTAAGACCTGGAAGCAGTTGGCTTATAAATGATTTTTAAAATATATTGTGCTTTTTGGAGAAAAATACTGAAGCCTTCTTGTAAGCATTGAGACTTATGAACAAAACATGACACTCCCCCCAAGTGTTCATTTCATCATTAGGAGATGGGTTATTGTTTTGTTTTTGTTTTATTATGTGTTCTCATTTTGTATTTTTATGTTGTGAACTGCCCTGTGATCTTCGGATAAAGGAAGGTATCCAAATTAAATAAATAAAATAAAAAATAAATAAATTTTACTGGCCACATAACTGACATTGGGGAGAGGGAGTTGCTTTGTTTATTTTCCTTTGCCGGAAGAGCAGTCAAACCAGTATCCTGACTGAGATGTGAACTAATGTCAGTTGAAGTTTTGCCAGTTAACTTCAGTGGGAGATTTGTACCCAAAGTAATAAAATAATAGATTATTTGAGTCTGGATTGCTAAAAAATATTTCTGCTAAGAAACCAAAATTGTATAATTGCGTCCACTGTAATTTCCATTTTGCATTCCCACAAGATGTTAAGCTATGACTTACTGGGACTGTGCAAACTTGTGGGCTCCTAGACCACCCATCTCTTTTTTATGCTCTCACCCATGTTGAGCTAAGTTAAGGTCTGGCTTAGTTTGTTGTCTGTACCTGAGCTTGTGGTTCGATCTCTCATTGCCAACCGCAAGCTGTAGTCAACGTTTGCTCCTGTAAAAAATACTTTTTTAAATGTTTCAGGTATTTAGTTATGGAACTAATGGATGCTAACTTGTGCCAAGTAATTCATATGGAGTTGGATCATGAAAGAATGTCCTACCTTTTGTACCAGATGCTGTGTGGTATCAAACATCTCCATTCAGCTGGTATCATCCATAGAGTACGTAGTGCTATTACAATTGTATCAGTAACTGACTTTCATTAATTAACCTCATTAAGAATATTCAGCTATATTTGAAAGTTGTTTTTTTTTATAATGACATGACAATTAGGACTTGCCATGTTCGATCAGTCCCTTTTATATTCTCATACAAGAGGGAAACAAACGATATCCTGTGGTCGTGAATTCTGAAGCTTAACCGGATTTGTCGTTCAGTGCCCAGAACTGTTGGGTTTCCACCCCTCCCTTTCTACTTTAGCTCATTGCCCTTGCTGAAAAGCCTAGGTTGTCATCCTATGCCCACCTAGCTAGGAGTAAGGCTCATTAAACACAGAGAAACCCAGCTCTGAGTAGCCATGTAAACAGTTGTACTATAACTATACGGTGAATTCTTAATGAGTGGCTGGACATCAGCCTCTGCACAGCAGGAGCCTATACCCATTAGCAAAGCTTCCACACTTGCCTTTTTTGGGGCAAGGAGGGATTCTTTAATATTTACTCATATATATTGTGTAGTATGGGGACGCGGGTGGCGCTGTGGGTAAAACCTCAGTGCCTAGGACTTGCCGATCGCATGGTTGGTGGTTCGAATCCCCGCGGCGGGGAGCGCTCCCGTCGTTCGGTCCCAGCGCCTGCCAACCTAGCAGTTCAAAAGCACCCCCGGGTGCAAGTAGATAAATAGGGACTGCTTACCAGCGGGAAGGTAAACGGCGTTCCGTGTGCTGCGCTGGCTCGCCAGATGCAGCTTGTCACGCTGGCCACGTGACCCAGAAGTGTCTGCGGACTACGCTGGCCCCCGGCCTCTAGAGTGAGATGAGCGCACAACCCTAGAGTCTGGCAAGACTGGCCCGTATGGGCAGGGGTACCTTTACCTTATTGTGTAGTATTACTTGCATTAAAACAACTTCTAGGGACTGCTAATCTCGGATGACCCCACCACAGGAAAGATGCATCCTGGTTCCTAGTGAAAAAGGAAGGACAAACTATGGACATTCCAAAGACTAGAAAACAAGACAAAAGCAGGAGAGGGGAAAGCAACAGCTCCTTATGGTTGACTGAAACACTGACTGACGGGAGTAGCTAGGCTGGCTCATTTCACAGAAATCACTTAGATGGTACCTGCTTATTTTGCTTCGTAACTTTCTAGGAGTGTGAAAGACTTACTTTTTATTTTATTCTGAGGAAACTCAAAAGTTTGGGCCCACTGCTTGCAGATGCCAGGTTGGCCACCCCTGTCATATGTTTCTGTGTGTGTAATTGGCAGAAATTGGTGACCTCTCCTGTCCTATCAAACAGCAGCCAACTGTTGGGTGGGGCAAGAGCTAAGGATAGAGCTCCCACAAACTTAGTTATTCCCTCCTTCCAATAGTAGATGAATTTCACTCTGGAGTCTTTTCCAGCCCCAATGTGTTAACTGGGGGGAGGGGAAAGGTACCAAGACTCCCCATCCCAGAAACTCCTAATCATGCAGATTCTCCCCCACTCCAAACACAGCACCACCCTATATATTTTTAAGCATTTAATTGAATGTATTTTTTCTTAGGATTTAAAACCCAGCAATATAGTAGTAAAATCAGATTGTACTCTCAAAATCCTTGACTTTGGACTTGCAAGGACGGCATGTACTAATTTCATGATGACCCCATATGTAGTAACACGATATTACAGAGCACCGGAGGTTATTCTTGGCATGGGATACAAAGAGAATGGTAAGTTGCAGAACAGAATTACGTCTTGTTGGGTACTTGACCAGTTGTTAGATTTTTCTGTTTCTTGAATATATTCTTATCATTTGAGAACTGTGTAGGCTTTCCACCATCAAGCATCATGGGGTAATTGCCTGAGGCAGTGCTGCCAAGTTTTCACAGCCTAAAGAACTAGTTTTACCTTCTTATCTTTTAAAATCTCCCTATGCAAAGAGAGATGCAGCTAGTGAGGGAGTGAGGCACCACTCAGCCACCACCAGCACTAAGCATCCTCTGAGCTCCTTCATCC
Source organism: Podarcis muralis (assembly GCF_964188315.1). Classification (NCBI taxonomy): domain Eukaryota; kingdom Metazoa; phylum Chordata; class Lepidosauria; order Squamata; family Lacertidae; genus Podarcis; species Podarcis muralis. The sequence continues at coordinate 60,811,403 of NC_135656.1, read as the reverse complement.
AACACCACCTCTCAGTATACAGTATGTTGATAAAGCTGTGGAGATTACCTCATCTCCTAACTCACTGGCTACAGTAGCAGAGTTAACTAAACTGATTCTCCAGGTTGCCAATACAGCAATAAAAGGCAATGGTGCATGGTGCTGAGTTTTTCTCTTGGTAGAGCAGAAATGTGTAATGTGTAAGCTCCCTTTTAATGTTGCCTCCCAGATATTCCACTATAAATATTAAACTCCAAAGGCTTATGGAGGTTTTACTAAAAATACGCAGTCAGGAAGGAGACTATGCATATGTAAGGACCTCAATCTAGGAAACGCTAGTTCTGTTTAACACTCTTTCAAACCAGGGACTAGCTGGCTATTATTTCAGTTTAAAGAATACTGTATAAAATAGTCTGTGGTGAATTTTTTGTTTGGGTTATTCTGAATAGCTGCCATGAATGTTTAGTGTGTACTGAAAATGTGTTTGTAGATTTGTAACTTTTGTCCCTATTACACCTAACATTTAATAGTGGATATCTGGTCTGTTGGGTGCATAATGGCAGAAATGGTCCTCCATAAGGTCCTGTTTCCAGGAAGAGATTGTATCCTTTATAAGACTATCATGGACCACAAACGTGAACAGTTGAAAATAAGACTGAAGCGATTTTTGAGGAATTGTCAGACCTGCCATAATATGGTGGCGTTATATTTTTTAATGCAAAATGTTTCTTCGTCAAAAGTTAAAATTTGCATTTAGATTAAATGTTCTTGTCCATGTTGTTCAACAACACGTTAGCAGTTTCATTTTTTTTTGCATTGTTGTGTTTTTAATGTAAAAATGTTTTTGTTTTCCACTTTAGTTCACGACACTTCATAATTTTGTCATTTCACTTTTACTTTCAGTTGATATCTGGTCAGTTGGTTGCATCATGGGAGAATTGGTGAAAGGTTGTGTGATATTCCAAGGCACTGATCGTATCCTTCCCTAATAATTTTGAATCTTAATCCACATTTACCAAAGAGTTATTTCACTCACTTATGGATGAAAAATATGCTAATCCCCTGCCCTCATCTTTTTACTGAATGGATCTGCCACGCATGTTCCGAATTTGTGATATTAACCAAGCACTTAAACTTTTATTCTCTTCTTTTAACTTTGGTGTTTGAACATTAATCATTCTTGTTTGGAATTTCATTTTTTGCAGTTTTAATGGTGCTGCAAATTTCCCTGATGTTATTGGCACTGTTTAAACTGAAAATTCCACAAAATTATTGCTCAAAATTTATTGTTTTCTCTTTTTTTGCATTTCTCTGCACAATGGAAATAGCCTCACAACAGTGGTTTTGTCTTGTCAGTTCTTATCTTATCCTGTTCTCTTCAAAAGGATAGTGAAGGCATGCAGGTTAGAAAAATATAATTCCGAATGCTTAATTTCATGAGATTTTAACGGTTGATCATGTGTTAACCTAATAACACAATTAAATAGAAGAAGCTTGAATTTTCATTTTCTCAATTTTCTCCCATATATTATTTTATTCTCTAAAGCCTTATGACCAACCTAACACAATTCTTCATGTATGCTGTGTCTCTTTTAAGTTGCATGTTAACACTAGTTTTCATATTTGCTGTCTTCATATATCTGTGTTTCATGCTTAACAAATTTCTGTGCAGAAAATGCATCTTACTTGTTTGAGCTCCACCAATCTAGTATCTGTTTCTCTGATCATTACTTTATATTATTGGTTAAAAGTGTTGTTTACTCGAAAGTCAATCTCAGGTGCAATCTCAGTCTCTTCAGAAAACACATAATTTAATATATTTCAACAGATACTGGTGCTTTTCATGACTGAGCAGAGAGTTGAGAAGGGTCTTAGTATTGACATCCTAATGCTTTCTTTCCCTCTTTATACCCATATTGTTTTCCATCTTTGTGATTTACATGGAAGCCATGTAAATGGCTATTGTCCCTATCGAAATAAGCATTTGGTTGTTAGTTTATAATTTGGGTTTGCAGTCGGGTGACCTAGAAGAAAGTGGGGGAGAACCTTACTACTTGAATCTTGCTTAAAAATAACCAGCCAGTTGTTTTGTCACAGTTGTTAGCAAGTGAATGTACTCTCTCTCTCTCTCTCTCTCTCTCTCTCTCTCACACACACACACACACACACACACACAAAATGTATTGTCAAACACTTTTCTTCCAGAAGTATGTACAGTATGTGCAAGTTTCTCCTCAGTGCTTTGGGATATTAAAAAGACTACGGTGTTCTCTGTTTGCAATATACAGTATAGATCTTAGGCACACCAAGCTATCTGTAGTACCTTATGCACATCCTTTTTAATAATTATTAGGACCATGCAGCTCCAGTTTGGGATTCTGAAGGAGCGTGAGGGATGAGAATGGTTCCTTCCATTTTAAATTTCATTTGCTGCAGTTCAACAACTCGAGGGACCTTATAGAAGGCCACTTTAAAGGGACTTCCTCATTAATTTCTACTAGCAAGCACTATCTAATCATTATATTTGCATGTGGCCTCTTCGTTCCTAGATGAGAGGCACATTTTAGTCATTTGGATTGTGATTATTGATACTTCTGGTGTGTGCTGTTCAAGATTTATGGTGATGCCCAAAAAACCTCACTTGATATCTATTTTTGATTAAGCACTTGTCAGCCATGTGGAACTTGATTGTTTTCACCTACGGAGTTATTCCACTTGCACATACTGTACATACTGACTAGACTTCTGAATGCACCAGAGAGCATAAACTGCACAAAATTGTTGTTTTAAAATATTCTGGAATGCAGTAATGAAATACATGGTTTGTACACAGTTTTCTAAGGCTGCAGTTTTATGTCCCTGAAAGTACATCCTATTTAATTAAGTAGTAGTAACCTCTGAGTAGACATGTTTTAGGACTGCATAGTAAATTAAGGTTCTTTTTACTCTAGATTGGTGGAGTTCTTTAGTAAAATCCATTTATCTATGCAGATCAAGAAGCTGTCTTTATTTGTGCAATTTAGCATGTGATGTTTTAACCTTTTATAGTACTTGGTATCAAAATTCCATCTAAATGCATTTGATCAAGCAAGGAAAAACTGAGCAATTAGCATGTTCATCTGTACAGAACATACAGATTCTTTAAAAGGATACCTTAATGGCAGCAGTGATGTGGCTTTTTTATTTGGAAAACTACGGAAATATGCACTGTACTGTAATATATGTCTTCAAGCTAGAAGTATTTTTTTCCTGATGCTTTAGAGAGCTAGCTAATTTAGCATATTTTGCTTGCAAACAAGGCTTAACACTTTGAAATTGCCAAGCTTGTAGTTGCAATTGACATCCATTGATTGTTACTAAAGAATTTATGAAATTGATTTTTTTTTTGCCAGCATACTAAATTTAAGCTATTGTAGTAACTAGCATAGAGAATCTTATAATGATATTTTAAATATGTTTTTCACTGTGTCTTCGGTTTAAACGTACATCTGGATTTGCCTTTATGAAGCCTACAGAAGTATGATAAGACATGATGTTCCCAAAAAGAGAAGTATAGCTAGCCTTATATAGCCCCATAGACTGGTACTGTCATTCCAGTGCTGTGCTCGCTCAGGTTAAACAGAAAATATTGTGGGTAATGTCCTCTATCATATTGGAAGAACTCATCTATTCCATTGAATTCTGGTGAGTTCTTTAAACAAGGGGCAGGAAATTGAGAGGGTGAAATTCTGCCAAATACTTCCATTCTATAAAAGTCGGTGGAGAAAAAGTTATTGAGGATTAAAAATACTATTAAAAGCATGATCTTGCTAGTTAAAATGTACAGCTCCCCAGAAATAAATATTTGTTGGGGAGGAAGCTGCCCCAGTAGGACATGTTATTTTAGGGGTTGAAATTTAATTTTTGGAGATTTCTTCAGTGAACGGTCTTTAAAGTATGTTTTTGGGTGTGAGGAATTCAAATCTGCTATTATTTTTCTGACTGGACAACATTTAGCTTGGTAAGTCTATATCTGAGGAAGAAGCACATAAACTGCTTTCGGAAAACCAAAGAATTATAATTTTACCTTCTGAATATGTCAGCTAATGCTAAGCAACAGCAACATAACTGCAAGTTCTTGGCAATCGTTTTTAATGATTTCAGTGCAATTCCACACACATTTTACTTACCAAGCACAGCTAAGTTATATTAATTTAATTTAACCAAGATATCTTTTGAAATTCCTAATGAGCACTCCTCATTTTTGTAAGTTGAAAAATCCAAAACACCCTGTGGAACTGAGACATTTTGATTCGGTTTTGTGCAGGGAAGAGGGGCATAACTGAAGAAGATACTACTTTCAAGTTGATTCTGAAATTTTGTCTCCATGTACCTTTTAAATGCTTAACTTCAGGATCCTGTGACTACCTGCTAGGCTGTTATCCACTTAGGTGACAAGCAGAAGCGTTTCAAAATTCCACCAGCCCCGAGTAGAAACATGCCAACAAAGTTTGGATCTAACTTGTCTCTCAAGCCATTCCCAACATGCTTCACAAGCTTTTGTGAAGAGCCAGTGTGGGATTGTGCTTAGAGTGTTGGACTAGGACCTGGGAGGCCAGGGTTCAAATCCTTGCTCAGCTGTGAAGCTCACTGGGTGACCTTGGGCTAGTTACAGTCTCTCAGCCTAACCTACCTCACAGAGTTGTCATGGGGATTAAATGAAGAAGGGAAGAGCCATGTATAGCACTTTGAGCTCTTCGGAGAAAAAGGTAGGATATAAATGCAATAAATTAAATACATAGCTAATTCTTGTACTATACATGCTTTTTGAGGGGGAAGGGGGAATACTTTTATTTTCCTAAATGAAACTTTTGCAGATATTGACCAGTGGAATAAAGTTATTGAACAACTAGGTACACCATCCGCAGATTTTATGAAAAAACTGCAGCCTACTGTGCGGAACTATGTAGAAAATAGGCCAAAATATCCAGGTATCAAATTTGAAGAGTTGTTCCCAGACTGGATATTTCCATCGGAATCTGATCGGGACAAACTAAAAAGTAAGATTTCATGTGTGCATTATTCTTGTATTTTCATTTTCATTCGTACTATAATGTACGGTAATTGTTTGGGGTGGGGGTGGATACTTTTTTCTAGTTGATAAAACAGCACATTCTTGTTGTCTGTCCTTAGCTAAATGCAGATTATCGATTTTTTAATCCACTGTTTACATTAAGCATGTCGCTTGTATTGAGTGAATTCCAACATCCTTACTGTCTCTTGTCAAAATATCCAAGACTAAAAAATACCTTATGGTATGTCCTTGTTATGAATATGCATTTTGTACCTTACTTTTATGCTTCAGATCTTCAGCTAATGGTCACCCCCTTTCCATTTTCTAGCCGGTCAAGCTAGAGATTTACTATCAAAAATGCTAGTAGTAGATCCAGACAAACGAATTTCGGTAGATGAAGCTTTGCGTCATCCATATATCACTGTTTGGTATGACCCAGCTGAAGCTGAAGCGGTAAGTTTACCTTTAAAGTTTATTCAAAAGAAATTTTATGGTTGATGTCACTATGGCAGTGCTACTTACCTTGGTGAAAATCTGAGGGCATATTTAGATTTCTCCTTACACTAGAAAAAGTGTTATATATGCTATGTATATTATATGCCACAGTAATTGCAGTGCAGTTCCATAATCCCACCAAGTCCTATTTCCCAATCTTTAAGCCATCCTGTATTTTGCAGCTCTGTGGGAAGACAGAAGTCAGTATGAGAGAGTGAAGAATTTGCATTTATTTGATTCTTAAGAACTGGATAAAAGAAGAAGGGTAGAGGAGGCAGGAGGGAGAATAAACTTGTAATTGAAAAGGTTGCAGAGGCTGCCAACATCCAGTCTCTTTTAGACCTTTTCCCCCCTTCTGGGGTGAGCATGAGAGCTGTCCATAAAAAAGGGAGGAAAACCTGCATTTTAGGATAACTGTGACTGGGCATCAGTGTGTCTAGCAAAGAAAAAAAAAAGGTAGCAGGAAATATGAAAGTCCCTGCGTCCTTTAACTAGGTGGGTTTTTTTGGATATGAAAAACCATATGGTATATGGTATATTTGAAGTGGGGGTGGGGCTTAATATTTAGAACTGCAGAATGTTTTCATGTAAAGTTAATGGAGTACAAGGATTCTGCATGCAGCTAAGCACTGGGCTTGAAATGGGAGGATGTTCAGGAAAAATGATTCCAAATAAGACCTGAGTTGGGGCATGAGCTTCTGTCTTTGCTGCTACCTCTTTGTGTTTAGATTGGCATACTGCTGCTAATCTCATATATGCTAAAATTGTGGGCTTCTCTGTTGTTTCCTATGGGCAGCTCCAAATTTTACCTAGGGGAGGAAAACGGTCTAAAGGGATTTAGAAGTTCTGTGATAGTAGTGTCCATGGGAGGGAGAGAACCAGCTCCGTGACTAAAAATTCAGCAGCCTATTAAGATCATATTAGGGATGAGGTAGGGCCACTGAAATATTGCTGAGACTAAATAAGCCTGTTAACTCATGCTAGGTAGCTATAATGCCTTTTCATTAAATGAAATAAAAAGCACAGACCTCCTTTGTGGGGGTTTTTACTGGAAAATTTGACTAAATTGAGTAAAAGTTTAAAAATTGCTTATTCTGTTGAAAACTTGATCATATTCCTGTGCAAATTGCTAGATCAATTGATTTGTCAACTACGTACAATGATTGATTGACTAAAACTCCTTTATTTGGCTGCTACCCTATTAATTGTAGCATTTACTAATCCTTGTATTCAAAAAAGCAAATCATGCGATAACAGTAGAAACTAGCTTTGATGAAAAGTTTAAAAAGAGCCTTTTAAACAGAAACATTCTCTTATGCAGCTTATGTTTGTTTCAATGGAAATAACACATGAGAACTACCCAGCTCAATAAACGATTGTTTTTTACACTTGTATTTCATCTTAGGAATTAATCTAAGTTTTATTGAATTCAAAGACTTTTATTTTTAACCTTTTTTTGTAGCCTCCTCCTCAAATCTACGATGCACAGTTGGAAGAAAGAGAACATGCCATTGAAGAATGGAAAGGTAACCGTGATTTATTATATGCTATGATACTTGAGAACCTTTTGTCATAGGGCAATCTATAGATGCTTTATAAGCAAAATTAAACATAAGTATGCTCTTACAGTGAAATATGACTGGGTGGTTATTTGAGATGGAGGGGTTTGCATGAGAGTGTTTTGCTAGAAAATAGTAGCTGTTTCAAGATTTTAAAAAGTACTCTTGTAATTTTTCTTCTCTCTCTCCTTCCTCTGTCATTTCTTTTAAATGTAGAACTAATATATAAAGAAGTAATGGATTGGGAAGAAAGGAATAAGAATGGTTTGGTAAAAGAACAACCTTCAGGTTAGTCATTGATGTAATAGTCTGTTTTTGTCTTCAGGAGTTCTTTGTGCTGTGTTATAAATCTGTTGTCATTAACAACGGAAGTTTCCAAGTAAGTTATGTTGTTCAAATTCTTGTTCCAGTGCAGCCTGTTTCAGAATGTGCACAAACACGTAGTAATAAAATAATTGAGCTACATGGAATTATAATATTAATTTCTAGCTTGTGGGGAAAGATGATAGAAGAAGTTGAGAGCTGTGGATAGGATGCCTTATTTCCTTGAAGCACAGGTGAGGAGCCTCTGACCCTCCAGGTGACAATGGACTACATCACACACCATCCATCACCACTGAGGAATGAAAGTTGTGTTCTCTGTGGCTTTAAGGTTTCAGGAGAGAATAGGAAGTCTTTCCTCATTGCTCTGAGTGACATTTGTGTCACTCGTACTCTCTCTCTCCCAGCAGCAGGCAGATCCATCATGATGAAAAACAAAAATGGTGGGATCACATTCCATAGAACTATAGGGGAGCAAGGTCATTGGTTTGTGAAAGGAAATTTATGGGGAACAACACCCCTCTCCTTTTTATTTTAAAGTTGTCTGGCAGTCCTGTAACAATGATGAATGGAAGCACTGTCTGGCTTGGCTTGCGGTCCCATGGAATGTAATGGGGAACACTGTAGGGGCTTGTACCTACTTGACCTTGAAATTTAAATTTTACAAACATGTTTTCTTCATATCAATGGTGAATGTAGGCAAGATAGCAACTGGCAGTCTCTTCGGACATTTGCCTGGCATTATGCTATAGTATAGACAGTGATGCCACAAATTAGGGTGATGTTGGTGGAGATGCGCTGATGAATATTTTTAGCTGACACAATTTCTACATCCTTCTCCAGGTAAGAACTTCTCACTGTTGTCAAATAGGGGACTGCACAGAGGCCACAAAAAAGGAAACAGAATTTCTCTTTCCTGTAACTGCTGTTCTAGGAGACAATACAGTCACATAGCCTTTCCCTGCTCTAGAGACTACAAATATGAAAAGAAAGAGTGAGGTGCTGTCCCCACATCTTGACTGACATGCTTGGTAGCAAAAAGCTTGTCCAGGGAACAGGAAAGTGCAACTAAAGTACCAGTACTCTGGAAGATTCTGTGTGCAGGTTGGCTCATGCACAAATCCAATGGCCCAATTCACATATAATGCTTTATTTACTTGTTTATTTCATAAAATGTATGCATCGCTTGATTGTAAATTAATGTCAAATATTGCACATGTTTGCACACAATGCCAGGCCCACTCAGGTGTGAGTAGCAGCAATATTGATTTCATTTCAATAGCAACCAAACTTGGCAAAAACAAAGCCACACACACAGAAATCCGCTTCCCAACCATGTGGGAGCAGAAGGATGGCAGGGAGTATGCAAGCCCAGCTTCCTCTTGCTCATGGAAGCTAGTTCACCATGGCCTGACATTATGAGCAATATTTGAGATTAATTTTCTGTGCAAAATTACAGGTAAGTACAGTCTGTTGTGAAAATTAAGTGCACACAGTGCTGCTTTTAACATTGGCCTAGCCCAGCCTCACAAAAACAGAGTAGGAAGCAAGCATGAAATGCCCATCACTGTTAAGTCAAAGCAAGGTTTGGTAGTTAGTAGGCAGACTACAGCAGTTTGCTTTCATCAAGTGAAAATGAAATGTCTACATTTGGTAGGTAGAAAGCAAATGTTCATATTTGAGAAATGATCACATAGGTTCTTCATTTACCCTTTTGCTCAGTGCATTTGATAGAGGCAGTGATTCAATGTAGAGATTAATTTGGGGGCCAACACATTTGTATTTAGATTTATTTATTTCTAATTGTTTCTAATTTACAGTTTTTGGATTATTATTTTTAGAAATTGATTCTTATTCGCCCTGACCAGATGGTTATGAATCCTCTGGAGCAGTATAGGAAGTGGCCTAGAATTGCAAACTATGTCCCCCTTTTCCCTAGCAGGAACCTCCAGTGGATCTGCCTCTTTTGCAGATGGAAGGGGCACTTTCATTTATAGAGGGGCACACTAGATCCAATCTATTGTGGAGTAATGGGTGCTATTTTTTAGAAAACAAAGATTTCAAAGATATCCAAAGGAAGAAACTGAAATTTCATTTTCATAAGTGTATACACTCTCATTCCCAACATATTGACTACATGTTTTCATTTGTTCAAAAGTACAGGGCTTTTGCTTCCTATAAAATATTTGATGCCCTTGAGTGGAAAGCTTGCAATATTGCATATATATGCTCCTTTAAGAAATACCACGGTAAGCCATTTGTGTTTGGAGAAAGAATACTATGAATCCTAAAATATCATCAATTTATTTGATTTGATACAATATTTGTATTCCGCTTTTCCGACGACAAGCGTTGAGTTCAAAGCAGCTCACAATAATCCCAAAAGGATGGGGGGGGGGGAACCATTGTAAACACTATACTATCAAAAATAGAAACACATAAATAAAGCAAACCACAATAAATTCACCAGAACAATGAATACAGTTCCGTAAAATCTATGGTTCCAGCCATGTCTTGCCTCAGATTTTCTTATGCTTGGTTTACTTAGCACAGATGCAGCAGTGAATAGCAACACCAGCCCTTCCCAGTCATCATCTATCAATGACATTTCATCCATGTCAACAGAACAAACATTGGCTTCAGACACAGACAGCAGCCTTGATGCTTTGACAGGAACACTTGAAGGATGCCGGTGATCAGCTTTGCAGATTTAACATTGGCAAAGAACTTTTGCTTCTGTTGGGCCTGAAATGCTTGTAAGTTTATGGAACCAAGTCAAGAAACTCCATGTTCTGCATGTTTTTTTTCTAAAGTAATGCCTGTGATTTTACTCAGTTGAAATAAGACTATCTGCTTAATAGTGTAAAATGAAAGCAACTTCATATCTCGGGTCGAAACAAATATTACTATACCTATTCTGTTTTAACCTACATCAGGTGAGCAGTTAGAGTAACTCAAAACTCTAATGAGTTCATGGGCATTCTGTCAGACATCTGAAACGTAATCAATATAAATTTCAAAGAAAAAGAAGAAAGCCATTGTAAGTGGCGTTGAATGTATATCTTTACAATTACATACATTTGCTATATTAGTGTATTTTGCTGGTATTTTCAGTACTGTAAAATATAGAGGCAGTTGTTTACCTACATAGCATTCTTTTCTCGGGGCCTTTTCCTCTCCACCTCCTAATTTCTGTACTTTTCTATAGAAGAAGCAAATTTGTGAGTTCTTGCTTCATCTTTACATCTGAATGTAACTCTGCTTCTCTGAATGTGCTCTTTCAGTGCTTTCATTTCAAGGGGTAAGGTGGAATAAGCAAAACGTGCCATGTGGGAATTTGTCTTAATTCTTGCATGCATTTATTCATTAGTGTGTCTTTTAAAAATAAAATTTTGGGGGTCTTTAAAGCAGTTCATAAAACACTCTTAGAAATCCTGACCCCTTTTCTCATACTCTGGCATTTCCATGGAAAACTTGATTAAAAATGGGGGCATTCAAAGGGGTTGGAGGCCTACCTTGACCCTTTGAATAGGCATTAAAATATCTGCTTTTATGGTCTGTATATTAAAAGGGATCTTTACTCCCTATGTATAAATAACTACATCTACATCCAGAATAAATAGAAACTTCTAAAAGAAAGTGAAAGGGGCTATTTTAAACACCAAACCTTATGAAAAGGACTACATTTATTATACATAATTGTGTGTCCCCCGCCCTCTTTTTCTGGCATATTCCAAAGGCAAACACCAGTTTGACATGATTCAGTTTCTTTCTAGCTCTAAAAAATTGTAATTCGTCACACCTTGAGCTTGAGTTAAAACTATTCACCTAGGGTTTAAAATAAAAATGTTTATGTGAATGTGTAGGTGGGTTGCCAGACTAACACTTTGTATTAGATATGGTGGGAGGAACAAAGTTATGAGACAATCCCAGGTGGTGCAACAGGCTTAACTGGCAAGATGGACATCTGCTTGTTCCACTGAAAACCAAAGTCGGACTATATATGCCATCGTTCTGCTTTGGCACCAGCACTTTATTAACATCAAAATCTGATGCAAGATTACTTGGAAATATGTCCTAAGGAATTCAGTGAGGTCTACTCCCAGGTGAGTGAGTATAGGACTGCAGCCTAAATAGATGTTTGTAGGATAAGCAGTCTCAGGCAATGGTCCGCAAATACATTTTAGAGTAGCTCTATCATGTTGCTGCATTTCCTGCTACAGACTTCTCTTTGAATTTGCTCTTAGGGTTTTCCAGATGGGCATGTAAATTTATTGCTATCTTTTCACTTGATACTTGCGGCTGAACATGGGAACTTCCTCCCTTAAATATTGTGCTTGAGATGCGAGATGGTATGAAATATGTTTGTGGTAGCTATTTATTATGTGCACCTGCCAGCAGCTGATGAATTGCTAAGTGATACATTTGTGTATGAGTTGATTCTTGGATGAATGGATTGCCCCGATCCAGAGTGCTTATTCAGGTATGTCATTCATTTCAGTAGAACTTAATTTCAGGTATGTTATTAAAAATAAAACTTACATCTTTAAAGAGCCCCTGTAAAACTGTTGGCCAGGATCCTAAGAACCACATGCACATTATGCCCCCACCCCTTGCAATGCATTGGTCGTCAGGGTACCTGACTTTCAGGAGTGATTTTTCTAAGGTTCAGTCCCAGTGCACAATTAAAACTATGTGTGTACAATTAAAACTAGCTACTTCCCTTTGTGGCCTTCAGCCTCCAAGCAGCCCCAGAGCTTTAACTCTAGTTGAAGAGAGAGTCGTGTGGAGAGTGGGAGAGAGAAGGGGGAAATAGGCATTCAGAGTCTTTTCAGAGGGTGCTTCCCACTTTATGTGATTTCACTTATGCATGTGGGTGCCCAGAATAAGCCCCGTGTAAGTGGGGGCATGCCTGTACTTGTATAGCAGGATCCATATGGATGGCACTTAAGACAGGTTGGTGTCCCAAATTAACACTCAGCGGTGGGGAAAACAGCAGAGGAACATGAGGGAAGAAAGAGACGATTAGCAGGGAACAAGTGAAGGAATAAGTTCTAGGCTAAGAGTTCAAGTTGTTTGACATCTTGGCCGCCCAATCTTGATTCATAATGTTGTCTGACATTCTACTGGCTGTGAATGTTGAAATGACTTCCTACTAAATCTCTATACCTAAAGATGTAAAGTACACAAAGAATCCTCCACAGGCAAGAAAGAAAATGACTCCTTTTTAAAAAGCATCAATGCATAACTATGGCATTATTATCTGCAGGGTGAGAGATGTAGCCTTCCTCCCATTGGGTTTGATACAACTCAATGTATTTAACAAAAAGTTGAATAAGGAGGTGTTGCAGAGCAACTCTGACTTGCTTAACGTAGCATTTTTATTGAGCTATTCTTTGAAGAGAGTCTAAATTATCGATTATACTTACAAACAGAAAAATTGAAATCTATGTTTTAACTAAGAATGTATGCTTCAATGTGTGCTTAATAAAAAAGAGGTTTCCCATTCATATGCAGATTTATCCCAGTATAACTTAATTAAGTGATGACAAACTGTCCTAAAAATTAACGTCACTGTAAATAGTATTAATGTATGTTAGTTTTATAGGATTTAAATCTTTCAAAATGTACATTGTACTTCCAGAACCACTATGAAAATATTTTCATAAATGTTTGTAAATGTGCGGCATTCAAGGATTGTGTATGTATACTTTGTATAAAGTATCTAGTAACTGGAGCATTCTTTTCTGAATGTGCTGTACTGCAACAGAGACTGGACTCTGTTTCATGCTTCAGCGTTACTTTAGGATTATCACACAAAGTTTTCGCAGGTGGGGAAGGGGTGGGTGGGGCAGAAATACACAAGGACTCTAGTGAGTTGTGTGAAGGGACACTGGAGCTATTAGAGCAACCAGAGGCTTGTGCTTCAACAGTGTGAGGCGCAACTAGTTCAGATCACAGGAATTCAGTTGTCTTGATTTGGTTGGGACAGCTTGTTTTCTGGAGTCTGCCCTGCCAAAATGTCTAGCCATCAACCTTGCAGTTTTTAAAGAAGCAGTCCTGGGTTGAGCTGCTCTTGAATGCTAAGTGTGTGGAGGAGGGAGACTGCCGTTGTTCAGTGGTGACAGAAAGGCACTCTGCGCATGCTAAGAAATACTTTTAATATCGTATTCTAAGACTCATCTCTAATATTGAAAAAAGGAATAATGAGCTGAGCTCTAGTGACTCTTTGCATCAGTTTGGTGACAAGGGAGAGCTTGCCTATAACAAGAAATGGAGTGGGGGGGGGACACACACAGTTGTGGGGAAAAACGTTTGTGAAGAACTTGTTGCTGAAAGGAAAGTGAAGAGGAAAATTACTGGATTGAAGTGTGGAGGAGAATGGAATGTAAATGTGTTCTGGTTATAGCTTACTGGCAGCAAAAGTGAAGTTTGTGCTTAATTTTTATATAGTGTTGGGTGAGATATGTCATGTTCATTATAAAGCAGCCTTGCATCACTGTCTAAACACATACTCTTAAGTTTGGGAATAAAAAAGATCGCCACTTTTAAAAGCTCTTGTAACACTTTTCTTCAGTATAATGCTTTTATAGGGCTTAGTTCTCTCAAGTGGCAAACCTGGGCTGTACCAATTCAGACCAGAGCTGGGAGCTTGCATGACTGGGTGTTCCTTCATAATTTATAATAAGCCTTCACATAGAATGTCAAAGAAATATAGTTAACACGCACACACACGTCTCTGCTCAGGTAATATTTTCACCAACTTAGAAGTACTGTCACCTTGTCACCTAGCATCTCCACTCTTTCCTGTTCTTATTTTAAAATACGTTAATTGTAATATTTCATTCTCTTGTAAACCGCAAAGATGCGGTAAATCAGTGGTGGAGAACCCCACCACCAGGTCCCAGATGCAGCCCCTCCTGCCTCACTGCCTGCCCCGTGCAATTCTTCCTGGGTCAGGCCCCATCCTAGGCCATGCCTCTCATTGGCCCTGCTCAGTCCTGCCTTGAGCGCTTTTGCTTGGCTAGAATGTTTCCTTGAACTGTGACAGTGCCTCTTGCTAGCCTGGATGGAGCAATGTGTGGGTGCAAAAGCCTCTGACTTTTGCAGGGTCGGAATGTAACTTACTGTACAAAGATAAGAATTGCTCCTATTGTGCCACCCACTTTTGCCCATCCACCATTGTCTTATAGCCTCTGGAAGGTTACGCATGAAGGAATGCACCTCTGCAGTAAATGAGTGTGATACATATTTGCAAACTGTTTTCTTCTAGTATAGGTAATGTTATTCCAGTAAGGTTAATTTTTTGACCAGTTTCATTACCGAAAGGTAGAGCTAACATAAGTATGGGGCAGACAGTGGGAAAACATGACCCAGTGGGCCACTTCCATAACTTTACTAGTTAGCGCTGTGGGTTAAACCACAGAGCCTAGGGCTTGCTGATCGGAAGCTCGCCGGTTAGAATCCCCACGACGGGGTGAGCTCCTGTTGCTCGGTCCCTGCTCCTGCCAACCTAGCAGTTCGAAAGCACGTCAAAGTGCAAGTAGATAAATAGGTACCACTCCGGCGGGAAGGTAAACGGCATTTCCGTGCGCTGCTCTGGTTCGCCAGAAGCAGCTTAGTCATGCTGGCCACATGACCTGGAAGCTGTACGCCGGCTCCCTCAGCCAATAAAGCAAGATGAGTGCCACAACTCCAGAGTCGGCCACAACTGGACCTAATGGTCAGGGGTCCCTTTACCTATATCATTATCTTGTATCTACAGCAGCTTCAAAATAGGTAATTTAGTAAAAGGCGAAAGATTTATACGATCTGAGGAGAAGCCAGAGTATTTATACTCTGGTTTCACCTCAGATCGTATAAATCTTTTTTTTCAAAATAGGTAATTTAGCACTTACTCATTTAAGAATCCAGAATCTATATCTATTAATTATGTATTAGGACTAAACCTGAAACCTAAATTTGCACATTGGTCTTGTTGCCACAAAAGAATGTAAGTATTATATAACATAGATTCAAACTTATCCA
This sequence comes from Podarcis muralis, assembly GCF_964188315.1. Lineage (NCBI taxonomy): Eukaryota > Metazoa > Chordata > Lepidosauria > Squamata > Lacertidae > Podarcis > Podarcis muralis. The sequence continues at coordinate 60,795,968 of NC_135656.1, read as the reverse complement.
TGCTATTTTTAAAGTTCTAGCAGTGGACGCTACTTCAGTTAGGTCATTTCTTCCTACAATTTTTGATCAAGTTTATTCCTTTAAATATTTTCTGTCTTCTGTAGTTTGGTGTGTTTGAGCCACTTAAATGTTCACCTTTTTAAAAGCTCTTTATGTGTATATGTAATCAAGTATGGCTGTCTTTCAATAACAAAATCCCATCATGAGACTACTATAGCATGCTCTGGCAATACTGTGAAATATTTAAACCGCCATTCTTTGTCAATAGTTCTACTTAACTGCTCACCTGAAAGGGAGGATGAAGAAAATTGGCTATTAAATGTTGAGATTTTATATTCTACATATTTCTTTAAACATAATACTGAGTAGCTGAATGGCATTGCAGAGATGGAGTAGATGTAAAAACTGTTTTTGCATGTACCCTTGTCATTTGTTCAGAACATTACGGAAATTAGAAGCAACCCATTCTCAGTCTGAATTGTTTGTAGAAAGTGTTTTGAAGAAATGATTTTGTGTGAACATGCATATTTATGATTAATTATATAAAGAGAGGCACGTATCTGCACAGATCATACCAAATAAATAACAGCTGCTTTGGTACGTTTGGGGAAGTGGCAAAAAAGGAAATTAACAGAGGGTTCTGCATACCTTAAATGTCCATAATATTACAATGTAAGTATGAAAAGAGAGTCAAGTCACTAGTGCTTTTTGCTGATTCCTGTAATGTGTGGAAGAGTGCTTCCTGCGTGCTTAGGTTTATACACAGCCTCTGAAATAGTGTCATTTTCTATTCAGTAAAACTAAATTTATCAAATAGTTCATGCTGGTTAAACAAGGGTTTATTTATGTACCCAAATGTTTCCTTTTGGGCTAACCTAGGCATCTGCATGTGTTCTATTTGGTGTTGGGTTTAAAAACAAAACAGCTGTACCCTCACAGATCCATCCTTTCAAGTCCTGTGTTTCAGCATGAGCTGCTTAATTTTAAACTCATTTTGTTACTGTTACAGGTTTACATGATTTTCTGTGGAATGTATGAACTTCCGAGTAGATATGGGGAGCCCACGGCTCTCCATGTGCTGTTGGATTGCAAGTCCCATCATCCCTGCCGATTGGCCATACTGTCTGGGATGGCGGGAGTCCAACAACATCTGAGGGCCACCAGTTCCTCATTCTTTGCTTTTGAAGGAGGGTCTAGGATCCAGGCTTCTAAGTTAGGTGAGCCCAGTAGACCTTTTTACTCTTATTTTCCTTTGAACACCACACCATGGGCCATATCACAAACTGGTTTTGAAACTCTCTTCAGTTTCAAGAGAGACTTGCCATGTGCTGTGGGAGGGGGCTGCTCTGAAGCTCCTTGGGGCATGTGGAACTAGGTGTATGGTTCTTTGAATTTAGGCTCAAGGTAATTAAGATGTAGGAAGAACAGATCTGTAGTTTTAGGCTACAACTTAACACCCCAGGAGTTAAGCGGGAAGATAAGTATCCAGTTTGCAAATTTGTGCTAGGTTGCACTAAAAGCTGCAGTATCTAAATTGAGATCGGTTTTTCGAAACAGAATTGGTGGCCATAATAATGTGCAAGATGCATGCTGGATAGCATTCCTTATAAATATCTGGAATTTATTCCTCAAGTGCAGAGGCATCCTTCTTGACTATGCCTCAGAGAATACTGGTCCAGTCTTGGCAGCAATACGGTCATACCTTGGGTTGCGAACGCTGTGGGTTGTGCATTTTCGGGTTATGGACTGCACCAAACCTGGAAGTACCGGAATGGGTTACTTCCGGGTTTTGGCGGTCGCGCATGCGCAGAACTACTAAATTGTGCTTTGCACATGCGCAGAAGAACCGAATCGTATCACGCACGTGCACAGACGCAGCGCTGCAGGTTGCGAACACTGCGGGTTGCGAACATGCCTCCTGCATGGATCACGTTCGCAACCCAAGGTTCCACTGTACAGCTTATGTAGGGAACTGGATTAAACTGAGGTGCAGAACTGCAAGCTTAAGAAAGGCTGATCAACATTTTGTAAATTCAGTATGAACGTTGTCTGTAAAATTCTGCACACAGATGAAGTCAGTGTATGTAGTATGGAATTGATCAGGGCTTGATGCTACATTTAGTGATACTGTTGGAGCTAAATGTTTTCCTGGACATGTGTGTACTTGGATAACATACTTGAAGTTAATGTGATGTGCACATCTGCTTCCAGAGACAGAACTTGGAGTCAGGTTAAATTCCCTCAGCTGACTTGCCTGATCTTTAATTTCATAACTTCACCATCAATGTTGCTGAGATCACTTTTTATATGTTGCGGTATGAAAAACAGTGAACCAAATTATAAGATAATTTGTTTAGATTCTACTTTTAATACCTTTATGTAATTTTTTATTTTATTTTATGCTTGGTATGCATGTTGAGAATCTCTTGTGCTAAAGAATTACAAGCCATCTTCTCATATGAACAAAGCAAAAGGAAAACACATGTTCTCATTTTTAAACTATAAAACAATTGTATTTTATTTTTATAATTGTAATTCTGATTGTGGATTTCACTGCCATTAACTCATTGTGCATATTGTAGATAAGTCTGGGTCCTATATTTCAATACGTATATGAATTTGTAAAAATAAAGTAGAAATATACTACTTGGAAGTAGTAAATTAATTGGTTCCTTAATTCATTTGGTTCTAATGGTTCCAAAATTGAAAAGAAAATGTACTTAAGGTTCAAATTGTGTATTTAAGATTTTAATTTTTACTTTGTCATGCTGCTGCTTAATTTTTCTGAAAGAGTGCCTGCATTTTTGCACAGCAATCTGTTTTGTTAATTGTTTTTTTTTAAAGCACTTTAGGGCTCTTCTAAACACAACCATGCCTCCTCTCTCATCACACAATCTTTACTTATTAAAAGTGTTTGGAGTTGATGCAGTCCAGCACGAACGCAGTAGCTGCTTACGTAGGGCTGTCCATAATGCATATGAGGGAAATTTTCCTCCTCTTCCCTCTGGTGCTCATCTATGGGTGCATATATAGGCCCTGCACTAGCGTGTAATGGGAGATTGGTGCTTTAACATTCATCCCTTATGATCATCTAATGTATTCCCTCTGCTCAGTCAAAAAATGAAAGCTTGGAGCCAGATACTCTTGCCCAAGTAAAGCAGGAGGGCTAGATGGGATGTGGAAGGTGTGTGTTTCTGTGCACCCACGTACCCCCGTTTCCTGTAACAGCCTTGCCTGCCGACTGTCCATAATCTTTTACACGTGCTGTGGAAAGGTTGGGAGAAACAGGCTCATATGTCAACAGGGATCATGCTGTGTGTTGCTGCGCCTGTTGTGGACTGAATTAATATCATTGTAGTTAGGGTTTCTGGGGAGGAGACTAGTTTAAACCAAGATATTGATTTTTTTAAAAATAAAACTATTTTTAAACATTTTGGATGTGCATTTTTTTTTTTTTTTGCTTAAAAGTTAGTGTACTTTAATGTCAGGTGGAAATAACCCTGAAATAGAAAGCTGAGTTTCAAAATCCATAGCTAAGTGCTTTTTCAAACTGTCCAAGATCTGTGTACACTTGGCTGTGAGTTTGGTAAATTAATGGGACTTAAGTGCATTATGTCTTTCTGGATTAGAAATTACTGCTAGCAATCAGGTTCTTCATTAGATTTTTTTTTAAAATAATTTTTGGCTATGCATCATAAATTAGCTTTCCCGTATTTATACTATGAACGTACCCAGATAAGCTTGCAGGAATCAACCCTTGTGCATGCTAGACAGGCAATTTATATAAAATGTATACAAAGATGGGATCCCATCTCAGTGAGAAGCCCTGGTTCTGTCCATAGTATTTCTCTCACAAGTACGCATATTTTTTATTTATTTTTTGCAGATATAGGGCTTTAGTTCTGCACTATGTGCCTTAGACTGAAACACAGAGGACAGCTTAATCATCTTTCTCCCATTCATAATGAAGGTGAATTATGTATGTTAATGATGGCCATATTTGTTTGCTGTAGAAGTGCACATGAGAAATGAAGCTGTACCCTTCCCACTTTTTCATAGCAGATGCTACTGTGAGGTGCTATCATCTTTTAGGGGAAACAGTGGTGACTGAAACAAAAAAGAAATGTGCACAATTTTGTAATGAATTTTTGATGCCTACATGAATTTTTTCAACAAGAATTGGCATAGCAATATGGTTGACATTTTTATATGCATATATTTTTAAATGGTTGTTGGTTTATGTTTAGCTATTGTCCTTTTCCAGAGTGTTTGGGTTTTCTTTACAAAAAGTTATTGTGGAATACTGAAGGAAATGTAAATTTCTACAAAAAAAATGCTGTTTCCTCTTCCGGGTCTTTTACTGGGTAATGCATGAAACATATTTTCAAGGGCCAAATGTAACTGTTAAATTCAAAAGTCAATGAAGTATTTAATTAAAGGCAATACACAAAGCATATCAGTCTAGCCAAACTTTTGAATAAAAACCTTAGGTGAACTTTTGAGCATTTTTCAAGTATCCCTCCTCTTAAAACTTAAATATTATACTGTGGTAGATCCTCATTAATTTTTCTAGAATGACTACAGTTATTTCCAGAGGTTGATTCACACAACCTTAAGACTGTTTGTGCTGATTACATTTTTCAAGTGTTTGCAGTGCTATGCTAAACCAGGAGTTGCTTCACTATGGGTGTGTTATCACACTGTAGTAACTTGGCCACACTGTGGTTTGAAAGCCCCAAAAGCTGATGTGTGAATCAGCCTGAAGACTTGTGTTGCCACTGAAGTTAAACTGTAGCCACACTGGTTGAATTTGGCAGTCCTGTGCTAACAGATGTTATAGTTAGCTGTTCCCCTAGTTTCCAGTAACTCGAAACAATCCAGCTAGATTTTGGCTTAGGGCAGAATGTTTTGGAACTTCCATTGTACAAGCCCAGTCAAAATGAGTAAGCTGTCGGTGGCCTTCATTGATTTAAATGGCGCTTACATCGAAGGTCCCAGTACATTATGCCTGTAACATGCGTAGGTGAACTATTGAGGAGCTCTCCATTAAAATATTGTTTTTAACAAACAGCCTTAAATTGTTTCCTCATATCTACATTTTTATCTTTCAGATTTCCCCCATAAGCCTTTGTTTTTACAATATTGTTTATTCCCTGTAAAACATGTGCTGCGATGTATGTGCCTGTATTCAAGTGATTTACATATACAAATTATCACAGAAAAATGGCATCAAGCCCTAATATCCTCACCATGTTTGGAGTCTCGGGTCATTTATTGTGTCAGTTTGAAATGTGCTTTCAGACTAAACCTTTGAAATCTCAGTGTATTGATACATCAAATGACCTGTTCTGTGTACTAAATGAGGCTCTTGACACATTTCATTCTTGATGCTTGTGCAATGTTCTGTGGAAAATGGAAGTGAATTATTTTATACCATGGCTACTTCAACAAGATTAGATGCCTCCCCCTCAGAACTCGACTTTTGAAAATAATGTTATTAATAGTGAATTATTAAGTGTTAGCTTTTAGTCTTATTTTAATTTGGGTTTCCATTTCTCCCCAATAGTCTTGTCTTTCAACATCTATATTAAAGCCACTGTAAAAATGAAATAAATGTGGACAAAATGTATATAAGAATTCTGGCTTGCTGGTTTTTGTGTCTCAACATGAGTATTTCTATACTTCTTTGGAATGGTGGAGGGAAATATGGATAATCTTGGAAGAGCAATTTTAAGTTGAATAAAAAGATAAGAGCAAAATATTTTTTTTAACTACTAGTTGGGTGGAGGGGAGACCTCAGAGGTGGTGTAGATGATTATTAGAATACTCCAGGATCATGTGAAACAGGAAAACTACAAATGCCATAATAATGCCATTGTGGATATTTAGAGACATGGCCGGTATCATCTACATGTGATGTTCTTTCAGGCCCTTGTTGCTTATTTCGCATTTAAAGCAAGCAAAATTATTGACCAACTACAACAGGGTGAGCTAATCTGTGCTATCCAGATAATCTGTGAACTCCCAACGTCAGCCAGCATGGCCAATAGTCAGGTTTTATGGGAGTCATAGTCCAGCAACATCTCAAGGACACACGGGTTAGCTGCCCTACCTACAAAAATTAAAAACCACTTCTAGAAACCTTTTCCTTGACTATCCTTGCTTGAAATATAAAACAGGAAAGCAATGTTTTGTTTCTGGGGCAAGGTTTCCCGTTACACACAGGTTTTTAAACTTAACAGAATTGGTTACAAATAGATATTATTAAGGCCATCTGAGGTTTAAGTGACAATGGTGGTTCAAGCAGCATACTCAAACTATGTACAGTACCTGCTCCTTCAGAGGGAGTGCAACCCCATCCAGGGCAGGTAATTGGGCCTGCATCCCAGATCAAAGAACTACCTACCCATAAGTTCTTTGTCTTCCCATAGTTCAGACTCAGCCCATCACTGCATCCAGGCACTAGTCCCAGTCTTTCACTGCTGCTCCTAAATCACATGCAATGGAAAAACCGAGCTGAGTATCATCAGCATATGAACGGCACCTTGTTCCAAAACGCCAAATGACTGCTCTCATCGGCTTCATTTAGTGTTGAATAGCATTGGGGATAAAAGAGTGCCTTGTGGGATCCCATAACGTAACTGCCGTGGGCCCAAGGAACATTTTCTCAGCGCTACTTTCTGGGCACAACGTTGCAATGCCGCCCCCCCCCCCCCAATTCATGCCACAGAGCCAGTCCAGCAGCCGGCCATGGTCAATGGTATCATAGCGTGTAACCCTGAATTCTGCATTAACTGTTTGAATTAAGCATTGCACAACATACTTTACAACATATAGAAATATTTTAAAATATAAGCAAGAAGAATCCTATATAATCATAGTATGTTATATTGCTCTGAAAAGTCCAGGATTTCCACCTTCTACATTTGGATGTAGTAAGAAAATGGGAGTGGCGGCAGCAGCAGGGGAGCCAGAATCGAGGCCAGTCACTCCCTATAAGCTCTGGCCAATTTGCTCTGTTATCTTTCCTTCATGTGTTAATTCTCCAAAAGTATCAAAAAACTCTTCCATTTCCCTCTGAAGTGCTTCATTCCTTCTCTCCGCATCTTTGTGTGCCCTCTCTGTGTTGCGCATTTTAATTTCCACCAAGCAATGCCACTTCCGTTGCTGACCCAGTTTCGAATGCAGATCTTTAATCTCTAACTGCAATTCTTTGTTCCGTTGCTCCAGGCTGTTGGCATAAACACAGACACTGTAGTTTAGCATTTTGCAGCCCACCTTTCTCCTGGCTGTCTTTTGACATAGGGATTTTTAAAGCATAGCACTTTTCAAGCGCTTCATCCTTGGCCCTATAAATAAGACACAATTCAAAGAAGGATACTGTTGCTCTTCTCACATGCCCTGATACAAAATTATTAAAAACCATCACATCTATGACCAGATCAATCTCTCTATCTATTATGCCTGTTGCTGTTTGGAATTACAATCTTCACGCATTCATCACTTACAGAACCACACTGACTACAGGGGGCCGGTGGAGGGCAGGGGGAAGGGATATTATCCCCTGGAGCTCAAGTCTCATTGCAAAATGCAGTAAGATTGTGGTAAATAAAGAAGGAGCACACAGTCCTATCTTTTTGCTATGGAAAACCACCACCACCCAACAAGCGTGCATTCAGACAGACACCCAATACATGCCAGTCATACAGTCATATTTTTATGTTGGCCTTTCTGGAAGAAAATACTGTTCTGGCAAAGCACAGTTATGTTCATTACTCCTTTAAAGGTCATAGCTAAAACTACAGCACCAGTTCAAAGTTTGAGGCATGTGATTATTTTTTATTTTTAGTGCATTCTATATGTAAATTATTCCAACTTATTCTGGCAAAAACCAATAGGTGTTGCCAGTATCTAGAAACCAACACAACTCCTTGTCTTTTCGTTGTAGGAGCCCCTGAGAAAGCCAAAGGAAATGCATTAGAAATTTCAGGGACGGAGCTCTTACCTTGAAATCTTAGTCTCGTACTCTGCCTTCTGCCTGGCCATCTGCTCCTTTAGACTGACAAAGTGGTCCTGCCAGGAACTCTGACTTGTTGAGCTGTCATTGCTCGAGTGGGGATATTCACTACAGTTGCTCATTTGGACTTGGTCCAAGCTGTTTCGAAGCCCCGAAATATTTGATGTGCCCTCGTTAGTTTCTGCAAAATCTTCTGTGCACTTGGGTCTGCTAAAAAGCCTCGAAACTAGGTTTTCTTCAAGCATCATGTCATCTGGGCAGTTCTTCCAAGAGACCTCAGCAATATTGTTTGTATCCTTTAGGCTCATCGGAAAAGGGCATTCGGCTCAGTTCTAGGTAAGAAGCAGTTTTGATTTTGTCCCTGTTCTTCTTTCACCCTGGACTGTGAGACTTCTCATCCTAGCTGCAGCTGTCCGAAGCTTCTCAAATGCTTGGAAATAATCCACTTTATTGGAGCCTGGGTCTTGTTTCAGCTCCAGAGCCTGTTCTTGATTTGGAATGGGAAACGCCTCAAGTTGCCGTGCTTCACATGTCCTCTTGCAGTGAGGGCTTGTTTCTGTCTGGCAGAGACAGTGCCCTTTTATTGCCCTCCTTTCTTTTGCCCTATGCAGTTTGATTGACGTGGGTGCATGGAACATTGACTGGCCCACGCACTGCTACTTGCTCCCTTCTGTTAAAATTTCTCCAGAACTGGCAGCAGAGAGGAAACAAAACTTGGATTGCCTTCATGCAAGTACAAGGTCCTCTATGTCTTTTGTGAAGACAATAGAAGAAGTGTTTTAAATCTGATTTTGGATTTACTGGTGTCACAAGGGAGCTGAAGGAACGAAAAACAGCTTCTGCTTGGCTGGGTGGTGGTGCACCTCACTGTACTTCTACAGTGGTAAATTCTGTGTCTCACTAAATCGGTTAAGTTTTTGTCAAGACCAAACAATACATTTATACAAAGCAATCATAACATCTTAAGTTAAAAACCAGAAAACAGTTTACATGTACAGATAAAATGCTTCGATGTGCACTTGCTGGTGCACAAGAATGAACCTTTCTGTAACAGTCCTGTACCTGCCTCCTAGGAAACATTATACATTTTGCTGACCTTCTCAAAGGAGGGGATCCGTGTATTTCCTTGCCAATGAAGAATGAAATGAACAATGCTGCAAATTCTCTACAACTCCTTCCTCTTCATAGGAGAGGAGTTATCCAAGTTTGTGAATGCATCTGGTGACCAGAAAAAGTGCCAAACCTCCCTTTAATATTTCAAGAGGCCTTTATATGTAACCTTCAAGTGATGGGTAAAGCATACTGGCTTCCCTCCACCAAACGGGGATGAATATTTGTTCATATATTGCTTATCCTGGTAGGTAGACCCTGTCCGGTTTGCAACCCAGAGGCTTAGAGCAGCCTTCATGTGCCAAGATGAGATTATACCTATACACTGTTCAGTTTGCTTTGGTGTTATACTCTAGCTGTCGCTGGTGGCAAACCTCTGCTAAAATAAAAGGGAAATCATACATCTGAAAAAGATGTTCCGTCTTTTGAAGCCAACAATACTCGTTTAAGATACTTTTCACCTTTGGGCTTTTTCCTAGCTGTGTGACAGAATGCCTTTTATTATTACCCTCCTCTTTTTTCCAATGCAGTTTGAATGCCTGGTGGTTCTAATCTTGGTGACTTTCATCAACTGAATTTTGAAGCCAGTCATTTAAAATGAAAAGATGAAGGTTCCTCCTCCAACCCAATACACATCAAGATACGATGTAAGCTGTCATTTCCTTCCCCTGCTCCCAACCAGTTATGGATGTGTGCCTTGATAAAACTGCCCTCCCCCCAAAAGGCAGTGTTGATGAAACTGTACATACAGTGTATCAAGAGCATCTTTCTTTGGTGTTTTCCCAAAATGCAGGAGCACCACCTACAAAAAGAACCATGACGATGGCAATCATATGTACAATCCCTGCATTTTTTGGTGGTGGTTTATCAATGCAGCTGTATGAATTGGAACATAAGCAGTGGGTGGGTGGAGAGGTAAATGACCCAAGAGAGACTGAAAGTGCATGCCTCCAGGACTGGAAGTCATTTTAGTTAAAACCAGAATTTGTTAAGAGTGGAAAGTAGGGAAGCACAAGCCCATGGAAAGGGGGATGACACAGAGGGGAGGGGAGCAAACACCTTCATGCCTACTTTTATACTCTTGCTTCGTAAGCAGTTTTGGGAGGTGTGTGAAGGCAGAGTGAAATTAGATTCTGTCCTTCTAACAAATCAGTTCCCAAGTGCTATGTAGGCACCACTGCAAAGATCACCAGCAAGAGCTTGCACGTAGGAGAGATTCTTTTCTCACTCTGGTGCGCTGCTTCCTGCCAGACATTATTTTCCAGAAGCCTTGGCAAAAACAGCCTTTTTCTAACATGGAGTCTGCTACTGGGTCCAGAATAGCTTGCTGCTTGGAATGATATAAATATCACTTCAGTTTCCTGATGTGCCAAACAAATTGAAGCTGGATTGAAAGTTAAAAGGGTGGGTTGGGGTGACTGTTTTGGGGTTGTTTTTTGCCCACTTTGAAAGAGAGAAGATGTACTTTGAAAGATGCAGATATTGTGACTTTCCCAAAGGTAGCTTTGCTGAGAAATGGTAGCTTATGCATTAAGGAGCATGACAGGGTGAAGGAGGAGGTGTAATAACCTCCTAAGTAAGGCACTGGCAAACGGTCTCTGGGTGAGATTCAGTCAAATATTGGCAAATTCAGGCCAAGTTGATTTAGTGCTCTTGTGCAACAAACCTGCTTTTCAAAAAGGTGAGACATTTCGAGATAAGGGAATGATAACACAACATTTTCTAACCTCCCCACAAACTAATCAGGATGAATGCTCACAAAATAGCAGACATTGTCTAACCTCCTTGCAAAGAAATCAACAAACAGGTTGTTTGGAAGTAGGTACCCTGAGTTACCAAAGAGAAAATGTGCCTAGGTTTGTGCTGGGTGTGCAGTGTTCCAGACACCTCCCTTGATACAAATGGATCATCAGCAACATGGACCATCAGTCAAAGGCTGGAACACGTGGCTTAATAGAGGATAAGCCTGCACCCCTCAGTTCCCATCGCTTGCTTGGAGAATATCTCTAATTCTCTGACAATGTGTGTACAGTAGCCTGCTGCTGCATCAAATCAGGACCCTTTTCACAACATGTAATTAAATCTGAGCTAATAGATTCAAAAGGCAACTTTAAAATAAATTGCAAAACTTAGATGAACTTGAAGAGGAAGCGCCACAACCACCTGCAACTCAGCTTTTCGTAGTTTTGCAGAACATGAAATCTGCCCGATACAAACTGTGCTGCCGGTAAAAGCTTTGTCGCACATGGCAATAGGTCATCAGAAAGGCAGAAGAGCGGAGAAGGCAGGAAACACACTTTAACAAAAATGAAAGTTACATTTCACTATCAGTCCTGGAAAGTGAACTAGCAAGCCACTTGTGTAAAACCACCTTGTGTAAAACCCTTAAAATCCAAATGTCTCTATTGCATTATTAAGATGTGATCACTAGATGTCACTATTGCATTTTATTTTCTCTCAATACAGGTGGAGAAATGAGAAGCTTTCACTGTTCAGTACTTGTTGTTGTTGTTGTTTAGTCGTTTAGTCGTGTCCGACTCTTCGTGACCCCATGGACCAGAGCACGCCAGGCACCTCTGTCCTCCACTACCTCCCGCAGTTTGGTCAAACTCATGCTGGTAACCTCGAAAACACTATCCAACCATCTCGTCCTCTGTCGCCCCCTTCTCCTTGTGCCCTCCATCTTTCCCAGCATCAGTGTCTTCTCCAGGGAGTCTTCTCTTCTCATGAGGTGGCCAAAGTACTGGAGCCTCAGCTTCACGATCTGTCCTTCCAGTGAGCACTCAGGTCTGATTTCCTTAAGAATGGATGCATTTGATCTTCTTGCCGTCCATGGGACTCTCAAGAGTCTTCTCCAGCACCATAATTCAAAAGCATCAATTCTTCGGCGATCAGCCTTCTTGATGGTCCAGCTCTCACTTCCATACATCACTACTGGGAAAACCATGGCTTTAACTATACGGACCTTTGTTGGCAAGGTGACATCTCTACTTCTCAAGATGCTGTCTAGGCCTGTCATTGCCCTTCTCCCAAGAAGCAGGCGTCTTTTAATTTCGTGGCTGCTGTCACCATCTGCAGTGATCATGGAGCCCAAGAAAGTAAAATCTCTCACTGCCTCCATTTCTTCCCCTTCTATTTGCCAGGAGGTGATGGGACCAGTGGCCATGATCTTCGTTTTTTTGATATTGAGCTTCAGACCATATTTTGCGCTCTCCTCTTTCACCCTCATTAAAAGGTTCTTTAATTCCTCCTCACTTTCTGCCATCAAGGTTGTGTCATCTGCATATCTGAGGTTGTTGATATTTCTTCCGGCAATCTTAATTCCAGCTTGGGATTCATCCAGCCCAGCCTTTCGCATGATGTATTCTGCATATAAATTAAATAAGCAGGGAGACAAAATACAGCCTTGTCGTACTCCTTTCCCAATTTTGAACCAATCAGTTGTTCCATATCCAGTTCTAACTGTAGCTTCTTGTCCCACATAGAGAATTCTCAGGAGACAGATGAGGTGATCAGGCACTCCCATTTCTTTAAGAACTTGCCATAGTTTGCTGTGGTCGACACAGTCAAAGGCTTTTGCATAGTCAATGAAGCAGAAGTAGATGTCTTTCTGGAACTCTCTAGCTTTCTCCATAATCCAGCGCATGTTTGCAATTTGGTCTCTGGTTCCTCTGCCTCTTCTAAATCCAGCTTGCACTTCTGGGAGTTCTCGATCCACATACTGCTTGAGCCTTCCTTGTAGAATTTTAAGCATAACCTTGCTAGCGTGTGAAATGAGTGCAATTGTGCGGTAGTTGGAGCATTCTTTGGCACTGCCCTTCTTTGGGATTGGGATGTAGACTGATCTTCTCCAATCTTCTGGCCACTGCTGAGTTTTCCATATTTGCTGGCATATTGAGTGTAGCACCTTAACAGCATCATCTTTTAAAATTTTAAATAGTTCAGCTGGAATACCATCACTTCCACTGGCCTTGTTATTTGCAGTGCTTTCTAAGGCCCATTTGACTTCACTTTCCAGGATGTCTGGCTCAAGGTCAGCAACCACACTGCCTGGGGTGTACGAGGCATCCATTTCTTTCTGGTATAGTTCCTCTGTGTATTCTTGCCACCTCTTCTTGATGTCTTCTGCTTCTGTTAGATCCTTTCCACTTATGTCTTTTATTATGGTAATCTTTGTACGAAATGTTCCTTTCATATCTCCAATTTTCTTGAACAGATCTCTGGTTCTTCCCATTCTGTTGTTTTCCTCTATTTGTTTGCATTGCTCGTTTAAGAAGGCCTTCATGGATCACTGCCTTGCCGTGGCGAAGGGGCTTGAAGAAACTCAGAGAAGCTATGAACTATGCCGAGCAGGGCACACAAGACGAACAGGTCATAGTGGAGAGTTTTGACCAAACGTGATCCACCTGGAGGAGGAACCGGCAAGCCACTCCAGTATCCTTGCCAAGAAAACTCCATGGACAAAGACAACAGGCATATAAAAGTTATGACGCTGGAAGATGAGCCCCTCAGGTCGGAAGGCGTCCAACATGCTACTGGGGAAGAGCGGAGGGCAAGTACAAGTAGATCCAGAGCTGATGAAGTGGCTGGGCCAAAGCCGAAAGGACGCTCAGTTGCGGATATGCCTGGAAGCGAAAGGAAAGTCCAATGCTGTAAAGAAAAATATTGCATAGGAACCTGGAATGTAAGAACCATGAACCTGGGTAAGTTGGAGGTGGTCAAAAATGAGATGGCAAGAATAAATATTGACATCCTGGGCATCAGTGAACTAAAATGGACGGGAATGGGCGAATTCAGTTCGGATGACCATCACATCTACTACTGTGGGCAAGAAACCCGTAAAAGAAATGGAGTGGCCCTCATAGTCAACAAAAGAGTGGCGAAAGCTGTACTGGGATGCAATCTCAAAAATGATAGAATGATCTCGATACGAATCCAAGGCAGACCTTTTAACATCACAGTAATCCAAGTTTATGCCCCAACTACTGGTGCTGAAGAAACTGAAATTGACCAATTCTATGAAGACTTACAACACCTTATAGAAGTGACACCAAAGAAGGATGTTCTTCTCATTATAGGGGACTGGAATGCTAAAGTAGGGAATCAAGAGATAAAAGGAACAACTGGCAAGTTTGGCCTTGGAGATCAAAACGAAGCAGGGCAAAGGCTAATAGAGTTCTGTCAAGAGAACAAGCTGGTCATCACAAACACGCTTTTCCAACAACACAAGAGACGACTCTACACATGGACATCACCAGATGGGCAGCATCGAAATCAGATTGATTATATTCTCTGCAGCCAAAGATGGAGAAGCTCTATACAGTCAGCAAAAACAAGACCTGGAGCTGACTGTGGCTCAGATCATCAGCTTCTTATAGCAAAATTCAAGCTTAAACTGAAGAAAGTAGGAAAAACCACTGGGCCGGTAAGATACAATCTAAGTCAAATCCCTTATGAATACACAGTGGAAGTGACGAACAGGTTTAAGGATTTAGATTTGGTGGACAGAGTGCCTGAAGAACTATGGATGGAGGCTCGTAACATTGTACAGGAGGCAGCAACGAAAACCATCCCAATGAAAAGGAAATGTTCAGTACTTAGCAGCCCTAATAAGAATGGTGTGAAGCCGTTTGCTCCATTGCTTCCTAAATGAGGACATTTAGGAATGATTGTGTTGATTACCCACATGATCCTCTCATCCCAACTAGCAGAGACCGGGGCCTCAACAAGATCCCTCATCGGAAACTCTTCCCGCCTCCAGCCCATAAGAAATCCATCTGGACCAGAGTCAAGCCAGGGTGGACCTCCAAAGCTTTTGAGCAGCCCTGAAAGGAAACCTGACCAGATAGCAACTGGAGTTGTATCTGGCTCCCCCAGCTTCTGAATATGTTCCCTCATAACTGTGCAGAAAATCAGATCTAAAATCTGTCCTGCGACATGTGTTGGGCCCTGATATTCTTGAAATGGACTCATGGTTAACTTGGTGACCATGACGACTCCTCAGACACTTTAGACAAGATAATCCCAGCATGGTTGCTGAAGCCCCCCGATGCCAATCTCAATGCCATACTCAAGACCACCTCCATCAGCTTGAGTTAGAGGACTGTTTGGGTGGTTGACGCACTAGCAAAAATCCCTATCCTGACTCTGGAGCCCAAGACCATGTATAGACCCTCAAAGATGTACTGGATACCTGGCCAAGAAGATGCTATCCGTAGACCTACCCCACCTTCCCACCTCTCCAGCTGAGCCTGGTGCTGCACATAAAAACATGATGAGCACATCCATAAGAAATTTACCCCTGCATCCTTGCCCAGTAAGGTTTTTGAAATACATGCTAGGTGAGCATGTTGTTCTAGCAGCAATTCTGATCTTAAGCACACTTTGCCACCTGCTAACTTCAAATTAAGGAGCAGGAGAGAAGCCCCTTAAGGTAGCAGCTTCTTCTGCTAGCAGCTCTCCTTTCTACAGATGGAAGCCAATGGAGAGTAGGGATGGGGGAGAGATTTGATTCAGTCCATATTTAATGCATACAAAAAGTGCATATACTGGGGTAAAATATACATTAAAACTGTATGCACTGGTGAAAATAGCATATAAACATGCATTACCTTAGGTTGGTGGTTCTCAAAGGGTGTGGTGTGCCACACGGGTGTGGCAGGAAGATTAAAGCACAATCAAAGAAACATTTAAACATTTCAGTACAGCATAGTATCAACGTAATTTTTCATATTTGCAGAATATCAATAGATATATTTTCAAAATGAGAGCAAGAACATCAAGCGATACTGAGGACATGCCTCTCTTTTAGAACATTGGTTATTCTTCTACACGGCGTATTATTGTGAACAGGGATTTTCAACTCTGACCAATATGAAATATCAGAAATGTTGATGAGGAGATGAAAGTTTGCTTGTCTTAAATTAGACCTAGCATAAATTACCTGGCAAAAGCAAGCTCGCCCCCTGAAGATTGTACAACTGGCTTCACAAGTGAAAAAGAACTCCATGCCTAAGGAAGAGCGAGGCAACAAGCTACATGGCGACATGAAACGGCAGTTGTCTCATGGCCTCAGCAATTAACTTCCAGTCATTCTGCCTGCTTTCAAATCCAGCTTTCTCCAAACCTATTCGTTCTCTTCCATTGCAGCTTCTGAGAAAATCTACCATAATGACATCAGGATGCTATTTCTCAGGCTTATTTCCACTCCCAGAAAAGTCTGATTGCAAAATTCAAAAAAAAAAAAAAAAAAAGGGGGGGGGGACAGCCCTAGATTTCACATCCATATTTTGTACTTCTGAGTTGTTGGTTTTTCTGAACAAATGGTCAACATCCCCAGGCTCTACAGACCTGCCCCCCCCCGGTCTGTTTGCCTGTTTTTTGCTTTTTTCCAATAAGGTGCATATGTTAGCATCTCTCTTTCTTCACACTAAGTAGGCTATGCATTAACAGTACAGCTCATGCTTATTCTTCCTGTGCAACAGTATTGGCAATTGCCGTGGTGCCAGACTCCTCGCAGCTGTTGTGAGAGACAGTGACTTTATGTCCAGACAATGGCTCATTGTAACAATCCAATTTCATTTCTGAATGTGAAAGAAAGCAGAGTATGTCGTTGCAATTGCTGTCTTGAACAATCAATGGATGATTCATAAAATTAGACGATATATATCTATATATATACAGTATCTGATGCATGCATGCCAACAAATGGAAAACCATCCTGGTTATATTCATTTATTCTGAAACAGAATATGCAAAGCATGCTAGGTGTCACCCTAGTCATTTGTTAAATGGGTTTAATTTCATGCAATCATTCTAATGTTAATTTTTTGGGCATTGATTCATACTTTTACATGGGGAGAGATTTGAGAAATGAAATGTAAGCATGACTGCATGCATATATATTTTGATCCTGCTATGGTATGACATCCTATGATACAACAGCACTAGGCAGAAACACTTTTAAAATATTTTCTCTGACCTTTTAAATGTGAAAGTTTAGTCTCTGGCTTTTATGCTGCTGCTGTTGTTTTTTAATCTGCAGCATTTAGATTTTCTTGTATTGTGTTTTATCTATTTGTAAGGCATCCTGCAAAAGATTTTTGTAAAAGGTAGAGTATAAATATTTTTAAATGTATTGTTTTAAAAAACAAACAAATAGCTGATTGCCTGGAATTATGCCAATTCCTATAGAACTGCCTGGCTATGCTCTTTTTTCATTATTATTTTATTGTTGTAGCTTTTTATGAACAGGATAATCTTCTATAAAAGGTTATACTTAAAAAAGGCACAAATGTTTATTAAAAATATAACAATGAAATCATCCTAACCCTAGTGACCATCCTTAACAATTGCAGAAGTACCGCTTCTATTGCATCCCCTTCACCACTCTCAGCGATGGTATAAAATAACTTAGGAAACATCCCAGGACCCAAAGGTGTGATTCCCTAGTAAGGCAACACCTGTTCCCTATTTTCCTTATGGACAGCCTCTGTGTCTAGTGCAGCCTTTTGGACAGAGTCTGTGAAAGAGGCCAGCTGTCCCTATGTACAAGAGCCTCTCTTATGGGAGATCACAAGATGAAAAGGAATTTTATTGCCCATTCTAGAAAAGAAAAACCTACTTTTGTTACTGGAATGTTGTTACCAGCAGCACTTCAAATTTTGCTGCATGGCCCAACCCAGGCACCTGTGATGGTCACTGGAATGATAGAACAGTTGTTCTTCATGTAAAGCCAGCAATTTCAGTTTTGTTTTTTAGAGCTCAAGTTCTCTTGCCTGTGCTGCATAACTTACACATCTTCCACCCCCCTCCCCACTCCTGAAACATTACATAACTGTGAAACAGGTGAAAGCCCCAAGTAGTTTTCCTTCTTTGACATTTGTTCAATGCTTCTGCAAGGGAACCTGTGGTGCGAATGATGACTAATGCTTAAGCCTTGATTTTCATACTTTTGCAGAGCATTTCCTGTGTATACCAATTCAATAATAATAATAATAATAATAAATTTTATTTATATCCCGCCCTCCCCAGCCGAAGCTGGGCTCAGGGCAGCTAACAACAATCAAAATAGTCCGACATTCTAAAAACATTCATTATAAAATTAATTAAATCAAATTAAAATCAAATTAATGGCAACCATCAAGCAAAATTCTGTGCAGATTGCCAGAGGAGGGGGTCAGGCTGCGCCCTGACCAAAGGCCTGGTGGAACAGCTCTGTCTTGCAGGCCCTGCGGAAGGATGTCAGGTCCTGCAGGGCCCTAGTCTCTTGTGACAGAGCGTTCCACCAGATTGGAGCCGCGGCCGAGAAAGCCCTGGCTCTAGTTGAGGCCAGCCTAACCTCTCTGTGGCCTGGAATCTTTAGGATGTTTTTATTTGCAGACCGTAAATTTCTCTGTGGGACATACCAGGAGAGGCGGTCCCGTAGGTACGAGGGTCCTAGGCCGTAGAACAGTAGAACGGCCAGAATATTAGGCCAGGAGGGGAGGAGACAAAACACAGCAAGGAAATACAGAAGCAGCAGACACATTGGTCCTGGAAACGCTGCCAAAACCCACCAATCAGGGACGGTGACCACAATGAGGAAGGGAAGGAGCAACGAAATGAGCTTGTGGCAGGGAGGACATGCATTGAGAATACATACAACTTTGCACCGCCACAACCACAACACAATAAATGTCACCCTGGTGGCACATGACCAGCCTTCCTGGCTTTATCCTTGATAGCCCTGCTACGGCCAAAATTCCCTACCAGCAGGGCTTAGAGTTCCCTTATGCTGCTTTAAATCTGTTTTTTGGGAGCACAGCACACAAGCAGAAAGGAAGAGAACCCAATGCCCAACACAACACCCACACCTTCAGAGAACACAAGCAGCCCCCCAGGAACAAGGGCTCAAGACCCAAACATAGAGGGAAATATTTTGACAAGCAGCCAAAGCACAGCCAGTAAGGGGAGCCACAACCCACACTGGCTCCAGAGGCTTATTCCTTGGACCATGAGACTGGAAAGCGAGAGATGATACCTTGAGCCCTAGCAGGGCCAATACTGTGTGTGTGTGTGTGTGTGTGTGTGTGTGAGATGTCAAGGGCAAAAGAGAGGGTATCCTGGGACTCCAATGGGACTCAGGTTTGATGGCCATCTATCATGAATGCTTTAGTTGAGATTCCTGCATTGAAGGAGGTTGAACTAGATGACCCTCAGCATCCCTTCTACCTCTACAATTCTATGATTCTATGAAATGCATGCTGCTGCTCCCACTGCAGCTCCCTAGCCATTCAGTCACAACAGCAAACAACTAATGCAAGATGGAGCATTTGTCTTCCCTTGCCCCCGGCCACAAGATTTCATCATAGATGGCAGGAGCCCTGGGACTGCATGGACTCCTGTACCTGTGGAAGAGTACCCTGTGGAGAGAAAGGGGAAGCAATGAGCACCAGCAGCTGGATGGGTTATTTTTTTACTTGTTTGATTATCTGAACTAAGTGGAAATCCAGAGTCAGTGTACAGAAAGCATGCCCTGGCATTTTGATGATGATAGTATTGTGTGGACACTGCAAAAGGCTTGTGTGCATGAACAGTGCTTGATTCCACAATAAACGGCAATCTGGAAGCAACCTTCAACATGACAGTAGCTTGTGCTGTAACAGTTTGCATTTTCTACGCCTTACTGTGGACAACTGTTTGTCCTTTTGCTATACCCACCCCCACAGAGACACATATTCACACCTGCTGTCTTGCAGTTGATAACCTATCAGACCAGTGCCGCAAAAATTAGCAGCATATAAGATTAGCAAGTATTTTGTGGGATGAATTCTCTAAGACGAAGACATATTTTGTGGCATGAATTTTTTAGGCTGATGCCTGCTATATAGAAGTCTAAGACAGGCACCCCCAACATTCGATCCTCCAGATGTTTTGGACTACAGTTCCCATCATCCCTGAACACTGGTCCTATTAGCTAGGGATCATGAGAATTGTAGGCCAAAACATCTGGAGGGCCACAGGTTGGGGATGCCTGGTCTAAGATATCCTGCTCAAGGTCTTCTTGTTGACTTCTAAAGCCCTGAACAACTTGGGCCCAGGTGAAAGACTTCCTCCCCAGACCCATACAATCACTCAGGGGCAAACCTGTTGGTGGTACTGTGCTTTATGGACTGTGGTGGGGCAGTAAGTCAGAAGGAGGCAATTCCCATGCCTCCTTCTGAAATGCCCTCGGTGATTCATGAGGAACTCTCATTTATCCATTTTAGAAAACTCCTTTAAGCATAGTTTTTTGCCCAGGCTGTTTCTGACCTCTGAGGTTAGATTATGTACCTTGTTTCTTTATATTTCTGTTGCTTATGCTTTTATGGCACACATGATGATTTTATATCATGTTACATATTTTGTTTCTGTTGTATTTTGCACACCCTTTAGATGATTCTAATTTAGGTGGTTTAGGATTTTTAAATACGTAACACCACCACACATGCTTCATAACAAGCCAACACAGAGGCTTCCTGTCTTATTCTGGTCCCCTTCTGTTCCCATCAGACCTCTCCACAAAAGGAACCTATAAAACCCATTTTCTGATGTCAAGGTGGAGGAAACAAGCCTCCTTTGCCAAGGGCCTCTTTCCATGCTATTGATTCAAAAGGCCTTCACTAAACTGATATTATAAGGGAGCTGCCAAGCAGAAGCGCCCTTAGGCAGCTTGTCACATTAACCAACATAAAAGTGATCATTGTTCTCCCATAGGACATGTTGATAATTCTTCTATTAGTCTTCTGGGAGACAGTGCTGTACGTATTTCTTTCAAGATAAGAGCCTTTTCTGTCAGCAGCCTAAGTTCTCCCTTCACTCTGACAATGCTGGATGGTGGGGGTGGGGTGGGGTGGCATGAGACACTGGGAAATCCCGATCACAGGATTAAATTGCACCTTCTCAAATGCCACCTGAATAGAGCAGTCATAATGTGGAGCCA
The DNA here is from genome assembly GCF_964188315.1 of Podarcis muralis. Taxonomy (NCBI): domain Eukaryota; kingdom Metazoa; phylum Chordata; class Lepidosauria; order Squamata; family Lacertidae; genus Podarcis; species Podarcis muralis. Next base: position 60,774,879 of record NC_135656.1, on the reverse strand, counting down.
TTACCATCCATTTGCATGTGAAATAGCAGCAGTGAGAAAGAAAGAAAGAAGATACCCGATCAATAGTAAAATCAATAGTGTGTTCATAGCTTTAGGTCTTCTGCCCACAGCTTATCAAGCACCAGCAGCTGGAAGTGCCAACAACTATTAATTAAAGGAAGCATTTGGTATTCAGGAGGAATGGCTGGCAAATTCAGAAAGCTCCCCAGGTTTTCATTAGTTGTGAAAGTTGATGGTGGTGGTGAGGGGGGATAAATAAATAAAAAGTGTTGTTGTGGAAACACATTTTGGTTCATTTGCATTCAGTCTGGATTGATGATCTTAAATGTAGAAATAATGTGAGATCTGCACTATGCACAACCCCCCGCCTTCCGTTGTACATCATTGTTGTGGCAGCCCCTTGGCTTGGCACCCAGTGAGGGCAAACCAGTGATGTTCCCCTCAATACACCTCTGGAGGGACAGTGCCCTGTTTCCCCTAATGGACAATGGCCAGGAACAGCAAGGAAGGGAGAGCAGTAGAATTGCCACCCTCATCACAAGCTCCATCTCCCTTACAGTGAAGCAGGAGCATGGGGAGCTCAAATAATGGCCTGCCTTGGCTTGCCGGGTAAGTTCTAAAACTTACTAAACCTCTGCAATATGAAGAACAAATAAACACAGGGTGACTCCTGAGAAACACACACACATGCAACAGTTCATAAGAAATTTGTAAGAAAATGAGAGAGCCATTGTTAATGGTTTTAACGGTAGGAGGAAAGGCTAGCATGGAGGCACCCTTGAACTTCAATTCTACTTTTATATCCTTTCAAAACAATAATTACCAGTCTCAGACACTCATGGTAATATTCTATGATAGGACCTAAAGCTGTAAATAGTACCACAGACGATTCTTATAATCCGAATTGGTTTTTTTAAAATCTGTCACTACCCAAATTCAACATGTTGGCTTTTTTAATGACAGAATGTTCAAGTCAATTTAGCCAAATCTTTCCGTATCAAAAGATTTTCAAATTCTCATGTTTTTAATTGGATAAATTAGGTCATGCGGCATTTCTGTGCTTTCTGCAACAAGCTTTCAACAGGATGCTCTCAGGAATCCTGATGGAAGTTGTGGACAGGCCATGATGACATATTCCACAATCTCTCCATTCTGACAAGTAGGGGGTGAGGGAATGAGCAGCATGGAGTTGGAAGGCTTTTAGCTAAACAGTAATGAGGCAGAGAAGCTTTTAAACTCTGTATTAATAGGCACTTAGCTTTCTGTTTAAACCACCAGCTTGCTCTTGTAAATCAGGGCTCTTAATAACTACATGCCACACTCTGCCATTTGCAAACCCTTGGATCTTGGCCAAAGCATGAAATACTTTCGTTAAATCAAATGAACATCAGAGCTGAAGCCATACAAGCAAAACAGTGATGTTTAATCAAATGGGTTTGTTCCTCATGGTGGTAATATTTGGCCTTCTAAATCTTGTTGGACTACAATACCTGTAACAGGTAGTGGCTGGTGAGGCAGAGCAGGTAGGGCACTATTGCTTGTCTAGCTTCCCAACACAGTGAATTGCTGGTGCTTACTGAGAGGGGGCAGGAGGTGTTGTGGGATGTAATCCATTGGAACAGTCAAGTGCAGCATTTCTTATTTCCCTAGAGTGGGCACAGGCAGGGGGATGTTACTCCAGTCAGTGTAACTTCCTGTTAACACTGGTCTGGAGCTTCCTCACCCTGCATGTGACCTGGGAGATGGGCGTGGCCCTGGCTGACTCCATAAAAGAGCCGAGTCACGCAGCCATTTTCTTTCTCTTGCTTGCTGCTCTCTTGTTGCCATGCTGCTCTCCTGCAGCCATTTTGTTCTCTTAATGTAATTTTGCTGTCTGCTGGCTGAGAGCACATGAACTCAATCTCCATATGAGATAAACTCACAGTTTGTTATGTAACTACTAAGTAAAGCTTGCCTTTCAGGGATCTAATCGTGAACTGAATGTGAGTAAATTTCTTGTTACTTTTACGGAAATACCCTTGGGTCTTTATTCTTTTGAGAGGGATAAAAAAGGACACCAGAAATAATCCATATGGGCAAGCCAGATTGAATCTCTTTAGTTAAATAATCCAAACGAATCTGCAAACTAGCTTCCTGCTATATTGAGGGGAATCTGCTCTGCTACATCACTAACTAGTGTGAATGAAGGAAGGATAATACTTATTCAATATAGCCTTTCCTACTATCCTTAACATTCCCACAAAGGGTTATGGGGCCCAGAGTTACGTATTTTTGAGTAGTTTTGGTAGATGGCACTGGATTGAGATCCTGAGCTGCCAGAGGCAAAAGTGAATGGAGGAACAGGTGTTAACTTTTAACTCACATTCCAGCTACACAAAAACAAGACGTTTCTACATGCTCACACCACCATACACATGTCTCCAGCCTGTATCCAGGCAAGCCTAAGGCATTGTCACAGCTGAAGGGCACATTCCAGCTAGACAAAAGCACTTGAGGAGGGGGCAGAGCTGACAAGGGGAAGTGGCCTGAGAAGAGTCATGAGGGTTGGAGGACCGCACTTGGCTCCCACTCTTAGTCTTTAGTTCCTACCCCTAGCATAGATAATGTATGAGCACCACAGAAAAACAAACTACATTCCTTCAGGACTAACCATATAGCCCGTACTTATGTTCCATAAAGAGCTAGTGCAAAAGGATCTGATCTATTATTTCCCTATAATGGAAATTTGGGATAACTAGCCTCATATAACCAACATACTTAAGTCTAATTAATGCATGAAGGGGTTAATACCATAAAGTAAGCTGTCCTGCCAGGCTTAACTCACTGGGGGGAGGGCTAGGTCAGTGTTTCCCAACCTTGTGCCTCCAGCTGTTTTTGGACTACAATTCCCATCATCCCTTGCCACTGGTCTTGCTAGTCAGGGATGATGGGAGTTGTAGTTCAAAAACAGCTGGAGGCACAAGGTTGGGAAACACTGGGCTAGGTAATCAAGACTTTGTTTTCCCTCAATCTACTTAAGAAGGTCAGCATGTGGAAAGGCTAAGCTGGTTGCTCCATCCTAGCCACGTGTCTCTAACAAGCTTCTCTTCCATTCCTGTATCAATAATTTAGGAACCTTCACCACTTTGACACTAAACCATGTTTTAATGCCTGTGCAACTTTTCTGACTGATGTATGGAAAAACACATTAACCTGACCTTTGAAGAGTTGGTAAATAAACCAATTTTTAACGCACCAAACATGGTCTTTTCCTATCCTGGGGGGAGAGGGAAGTTCTGGAATGCATAAGGGCATATTTGCTGCATATATATTAAATCTCTGGTGGGATTCTCTCTCCATAGAGTACCTGCCCAAAACTTGGATCTTGGTGTCCAGGAATTCTCCCTTTTATACCTATTTTCCCCCTTGCACCAACAGAAAAGTGTGTATGTCCTGAACTCCTGGCCTACCTGGTAGCAAGTCAGTAAGTCAAGTCCAAAGTTCAAGTCCAGGTGGGTCAAGTCAGACAAGCAAAGTCCAAAGATCAAGAAATACGATCTAGGGTCAATCCAAGTAGCCAAGTCCGAAATCCAGCAGTCAGAATACAGTCCAGTCTCAAACCCAAAGAACAGTACCATGGAGGTCCAGGAGCATCCAAGCCAAGGCTGAGCAGACACAGCACCTAACCTCTGCTTCCCTTTTGTACTCTGCATGCCAACTGCAGCATCTGGGCTTGATGAGGCATGTGACCCTGTTTCAACCCTACTCCAGCTGAGGAATCACACCCCTTCTCCCAGAGCAAGCGAGCCCCACCTAGCCAGGGAGGTGGGCTGTGGGCCCTTGCCTGCCTCAGCCTCCTAGAGCACCACTTCAGCTGCTCCCTAAGGCTCAGATCCTACTGTGTTCATGGGGACAGGGACCCCACTAGCTCTGGTGATGGATCCTGCTGTTCTGGTTCCTGTTCACCTCCACCCCCTTGCCATCCTCTGTCACCCTGTGAGTACTTCCTTCCTCATTGCCTGCTTGCCTCAGTGTGTTCCTGACCCAACTACACCCCTTGTCAGGATCCTTTTCCTCCTCCCTGTTGTCCTGCCAGTTCATTACAGTATTTAAGTGCTCATGTTTGGATTCATCTAGTGCAGGCATGTCCAACAGATCGATTACAGGGGTGTCCCAGGGCGATCATGGTATGGACAATGGGTAGATCACACCCAGTTTTTTAATACTTGGAGTAGATTGCAGTCTCTTGGGAGTTGGACGTGCCTGTTCTAGTGCTTCACATAAGTGGTGCCTCCATGTAAACACAACTCTGTATGCTCCTGAGCTGATAACAGGGGTTGCATCATGTGTGAACCAATGCCAGCCATTCCCCATATTTTGATCCAGGAAAGCATTTCTTCCCCAGGTCATCTTTGGCTATGGACTCCAGGAATGTGGTTGCCTTCTCCTTTAGTGTATGCCTTGAGTCTGGCAGTCTTCTGGAGCTGTGCAAGTTGATTAGAACATGGTGAGTATATGAAAGAACATTGTAAACATTTGAGAACATTTGCAAGTTTGATTTAAAATATTTTGTAATGATAATTTTTGAAGCTGGTTTACAAATACTAAAGTAATTTTTTTAAAGCATAGTAAGAACGTAAATAGGGTAATATAGAAATGCTAAGATGATTGTGATTGGTTAAGAAAGCCAGGGAGTGGGGGGGGGAGTCGATGCTCAGTATGAGCAAAGTTGTATGTGATGATATGATTTGATATGAATGTGACAAAGGAAAAATATGAAAATTTAATAAAAAATATATTAAAAGAAGAAGAAGAAGAAGATGGTGAGTCCCAACTAACAACAGGAGGATTGGACCAGATGGCTTATGGTTCCTTCTAGTTCTTTGATGTTGTGATTCGCCATTTAGCAAAGACAGATGCAAAACATACTTTTTTAAGAAGTCATGCCTGAATACCTAGCGTTTCTTTTTGTCCTTGACTCTTGTTACTGTTCTGTTTATTAAGCTGAGAAAAGCTGCTCAGGGAAGTCAGTGTGCGCTTTTGCCATCCCTAAGCACGGAGAATAACTAAAAGGAATAACCAATTCCAGAACCAACATTTTCTTAGATGCCACTCGCTTTGTTTTCAGAGGACCATCAGCAGCTGTTTCATTCATTATTTAGGGCTGAATGCACAGACTCGCCAGGTTCTATATAAAAAGCACTGATCTCAGTCCAAACTCCAGCATAGCATATTCCTGGATGTGCTTAATACTCACTTTCTCAGCTAAACATGAAATTTAAAGAAATGCTTCCCTGGAAGATGTGGCAGTTTGTGTTGAACTGCATAATAGTTTACGATCCCAAATCTGCTTTCCCTAAGTTTTGACAGGCTTAAAACAGTAAGCGAGTCCTGCAGCTCTAGTTTCTTACGGGAGCAGAGGGAAATAATTGTTATCTGTATAAAGGTTTTGCAGCATGACCGATAAATGAGCTGCCTTTCTAGGTGCTTCTCACTAGATGAACATATTTGCCCTGCAAATAACACAACTCACAAATTCTTCCCACTCCCTGTAATCCCTTTACATCTATTGTATGCGCATGCATTATGGTTTGAGAATGAAGTCTGTAGCATTTGCTGTTTCTAAACATTCAGGCATTCAGAAGAAGTGTGTGGCTAGTCAGGCTTAAATCTTTATCATTGCTATTCTCCGCTTGTATCCCATGTAATTATTTTTAGTGGCGAGAGAGAAAAATCACCACAAACCACCCCTGAGACGTAAGCTCAATAGCAAGCATTGAACAGAGTTTATCTCCACTATCTAGTTAATATATTTTAAGGTATATTGGGCTTAGGGACTCTCAAAAGGCAAATCTTATCTGTTTGCTGTCGATTCATATTGGTTAGGATATCTGCAGGAACCATTTCCTTTTCTCCATAAGGACTACCCTGCAGCTCAGTCTTGTAGTTCTAGGTTTAATAGACGTTGGGAGTTTCAGGAGAGACACGTGATGTCACACATGATGGGAGGAGGGCACAAGGCCCAGGGAGGCCTGCCGCCACCGCCGGTAAGCCCAATGAAGCCCTCCACCACCGTGAGGAGGCCAGGCAAGGCCTGGCCCCTCAAGAAGCGGAGGGGGGAGGGCTCAGTCCTGTCCCTACATACTTCAGAGTCTATGGGCTGGAGTGTTTGAGAGTCCCATATTCAATTAGTGAAATTATCTTAGCATTTCTGCTAGGCTTCAAGTTAATACATAATTGTAGGGAGATATTTATTCAGTTGGAGAAAAAATGTTTACATGAAGTGGACCCATGCATTACTGACATTCTATAAAGCGAGCCTACATTTGATTAAATAAATTGATCATCTACACCAGGCGTTGGCAAGCTTTCCTTGCTTCGGGCCGGTGTCTCCGGTGACGATTGTATGGAGGGCGGGGGAGCCGCGCCCATACGTGTGCGCACACGCTATTTCTGGTGCTCCTCCAACCCAGAAGTGGGGCACCACACTAAGCCAGTAAGAGCGGGCAGCAGGGGTTGCCACGGGCTGGATAAATGAGTCCCTCGGGCTTTATCTGGCCCGCGGGCCTTAGGTTGCCAATCCCTGATCTACACCTCTTGCTTTTGTCTATAAGATACATGTCAGCTGGAGCCCAGCAGCTACATGTATACAGATTTTATCTTATACAATACCTACGCATGCAGCCATTATTTGTAAGCGTATGTGAATTGCAATCTGCCAGTTGTCTCAAAGGAATGGGAGGTAGAAGCAAACATTGTGATAGTCAACACTGTGATGGCTGACAGATTCCCTGGACTCTCTAGTCAAAGCAAACTGCAAATAAAGTGGTGTTGGTAAAGGGAACTTGAGTATTCTAGATGGCGCCTTTGCTGCAGGATAGGTAGAAAGATGGTGTTGACAATGGGTAACCCCCAATCCCACTTCAGATGATGCAAGACCCATCACTGTTCCTATGGGTCAACCACAGCCTCTGTTCTATTGATTACAACTGCCAAATACTGATTCAAGGCTGAGATTCTGCCCTTCTGCCTATGGAGCTGATAATGGCAAGAATGAGGAGTGTGTGAATAAAACCCTGGGACTCTGCCAACGACACACAGTCAACAGAATGGAAGCTGGATCACACTGGCAAGTGGAAGCCCACCAGAATATTATTCCAAGCAGATGCAGATTGAAATGAAAATATGATTTATCTTACAAAGAGACAGCAGTATGTAAATTCACAATCGCAAACCTGGAAAGCAGGGTGATGCTTCCAAAAAATAAATGGTAAACTAAACCTTGCAGGTGGCTGCACAAAATCATGCAGACCTCTGGCTTCAGCTGCCTGCTGAATAGCTAGTGAAATTTAGGTTTGACAAAACCCACTCTGTATATTTTGAAAGGAACCAGAACAATGTGCTTGAATTTGCTATGCATCAATGAATGTGAGCAGGGCAACCTAAAACCAAAGAGATTATTAACTTCAGCTCTGCTTTCTCTCCACTGCATTTGGGTGATTTGCTTTTATGAAAATTTACCTATATATACAAAAAGGGGAATATATGAAAGGGATGTTTCAGTCAGGGCTTTTTTTTTTCCAGGGGGAACTCGCCGGAACTCATTTCCGGCACGTCTCAGGTGGGCACTATTGCCTTTCTAAGAGAAATAGAGAGATGTTCATGGTGAGTTCCAGCACCCCTTTTTCTAGAAAAACAGCACTGGTTTCAGTTCTTCTAAAACAGCCTCAGATAGCATGACCAGCGATCAGGAATGATGGGAGTTGGAGTTCAGCAACAACACCTGGAGGCCCACAAGTTCCCATCCCTCTCCTAAAAGTTGTGTCACATGACATTTCCTGAAATAGTTTCACTTACTAAAAAAGAACAGAGAACCCTATCATTTGTGACGCTTAAATGTTTATTTTGCCTTGAGCACATAGGGCAGGAAGCCTTTGGAATCCGTCTACTTGCAGCAAAATAAATATTTGCATCAACTTCCACAAGCAAGAAAATACACTTTCTTTTTTCTTATAAGGAAATTCTCTGCATACGAAAATGTGGTGTATGAAGAGGACATAAACCAAGATAAACCCTACAGAAGCATTCCATTAAAAATAGAAGTATTTCAAAGAGAAATATCTCACAGCATGACTTTGGATTATGTATACTTTCTGCTTCTGCTATTCTGGTACTTAAATATCTTTTACTTGACAGATTTTTCTTGTGTTGCAAAATGCCATCTATAGAGGAAAAATAGATGCCAGCCTGACTGGAAATAGTCAAGAAATGAGTTAGAGCATGACTCTATCTGAATATTATTATTATTATTATTATTATTATTATTATTATGTACTACATTTATGGTTGGCATTTGCCTGTCTCGGGAGACAATGGAGGAGTGTGCCTTTGGAGGTGAAGTCAAACTGCTGGAAAGTTACAGCACCTGCTGTGGCTGTAGAGACTAATATGGGAGAGACATGTTTTGTTGTAGCTAGGGCAGATGAAGGTGTCTAGTTGTGCTGATGCAGGCGTACCATGGCATTCCTTCTTTCTGCCTTCCTCCCAGTGGTCATTCCTCTGGACATTGCTGTGGATATACAACCTGACTGGTTGTCTCTATACTACATTTAAATCTCACCTTAATTCCATGATTGAACTCAAGGCAGAGATCAGTGGGGTTCCTTATTGGTCTCTCATCCAGGAGCTGATGAGACCCAGACCTGCTTAGCTTCAGTAAGGGGAGCAAATCATGTGCTCCGAGAACAGTACAACAATCATGTAGCTAAGAAGTACTGTGTGGGTTTGCTTTTTTCCTCCTGTCTCCCAATCCCTTTCCCTATTGTGTTGCATCTTTAAGACAGCAAGCCTGAGAAAAGGGGCTGTTTTATCGTTAACATTTGTCAGTTACTCTGGGGATCCTTTTTGCCTGAAGAATGGACTTTAAATGCTTTAGGGTGGAACAATACATGGAAAGACAGAATGAATTTGTAAAGGTTTTGATAAGATAGGTAAAAATATACGTTACTATTAAGCAAAACTTTCTCTCAAATAGCAGACATTCAAGCAATTAAGTCCGCATTCCTGTAAATCTGGGAATGTCCCATTGAACTGAAGGAACATCTCCACCCCCATCGTTCTACCCGGACACTGAGGTCCAGTGCCGAGGGCCTTCTGGCGGTTCCCTCACTGCGAGAAGCCAAGTTACAGGGAACCAGGCAGAGGGCCTTCTTGGTAGTGGCACCCACCCTGTGGAACGCCCTCCCACCAGATGTCAAAGAGAACAACTACTACCAGACTTTTAGAAGACATCTGAAGGCAGCCCTATTTAGGGAAGCTTTTAATGTTTGATGCATTACTGTATTTTAATATTTTGTTGAAAGCCGCCCAGAGTGGCTGGGGTATAAATAAATCATCATCATCAATAGGAGTTACTTCTGGTTTGTAAAAGCTTGCTGTAAATCTGTGAGACTTGTCAGTGATAAACAACAGAAGCCTACACATCAAGGGTAGTCAAAGTGGTGTGCCTGCAGATGGCATTGGACTATAACTCATGTCATCCTTCATGACCGTTGGTCTTTCTGGCTGGGGATGATGGGAAGTGGGGTTGGACAAGCGTTGGAAGACATCCCTCTGGATATTCCTTGTGGACGCAACCATCTTGACGCAATATATTGTCCCCATAGCAAGCCAGTTTAGTTAGTGTTCGCCATCAAGGAACGGACATTAAGGAAAGCAATTAACAATGAGGCAGAAAGAAACACGTCAAAGGAAAGAAAGCTATGACTTCGGTAATAAATTTTGTTCGATCATTCAGTTTCCCTTCATGAAACTTAAGCATGCACAATCTTCCTTCTGGGCTAGTGGGGTTAATTAATTTGGACAGAGAGTATTGAACTTCTTCTGATGTTGTTACAGAGGAGCTCTCAGTGATACTGAAACACAACCTGATATTCCTAATGCCAGGGAGAGGCTAGGGTAAGGTGAAGATGTTAATTACTTTTATAGACTTACCAAACATTAACAAAGTGTTTTCTTTTATCAGTAATTAGGGTGGCTCTTGTTCCACCCATGCATGGGAGTATGTGGAATAATTAACAGCCCAGACAATGCACAGCCTGGGTATCTTGCTGACACTGAAAGGAAGTATCAAACACATATGAAAGAGGAAAGAATAGCTGATTAAAGTGTCAATCACTTGAGGAAAATATGCATTTGACCTTCCATCACGTTCCTGAAACAGACAGAAGAATAAAGCTCAAAGATGACTTCTTATACTGGGAATAAAAAGTGAGAGAATAATGGTATTACTTTATTATCATTTTGGACCAGCAGTGTCTAAGCAAATGCTGAAATAGCAGAGGCAGTGGGGGAAAGGGATTTGGCTGAGAGGTCTCCCTGATTTAGCAATCAAACCTAAAGAAATGGAGGGGAGGTGGCGGGGGTGGGGGTGGGGGTGGGGGTGGGGAGAGATCTGGTGGCAGAAGAGCTGCCACTTCCTGAGATCTTCCAGCTCACCTTTGATGTCAGAGAGAGGAAAATTCAGGACATGTTCTTGTAGTATTTTGATTTATTTTTTTTACTGTTTTTGATATTCCATTGTAACTTCTGCTTTGCAAACCACTTTGAGCTCTCATTGAACAAGAGAAAGTTGGGTATCTAAGTAATGATAAGAAATACAATGGGTGGGGAACCCCATGTATGTTTTTTTATTGCAGTATTCTTCTGCTCTTCTACCTGTTTTACAGTAGGACAGATTTGCTAAACTGGTGACCCACCAGGCTGAATGTAGCCTGCCAGCCGGTTGATGGCAGTTCAAAAGGGGATTGATCAAGCTTCTGTTTTTGCTGCCTGCATGAGGTTGCAATAATGGGAGGTGATCAAGCATTTGACAGACCATAAAACATGGCTAGGAAGCTTTGTTTGTTTGGCTTGGTATAGCACAAGTTGTGTAGTCGGACACCAGTAGTCCAGATAAGCTGCCAATTATGATACATGGTACATCTCAAGAACACAAGATGTTTCACAAAGAGTATACAAGGGAGCTAAATCATGTAAACAAATCTGGTATGTGTCAACTCAGAAATAAGACACACGGTTTTCTATGGAGCTTTCTCCCAGGTAGAACTGCAGCTGAAATGAAATATATCTCAGTATCACTGAGACTCAGTGCAAGGATTCCTTTGTCCACAGTGTTGTCTATACAAATTTAATAATAAATAATAATATTGTCCATTTTAATGAATCTCCCACATCCGTCTCCCATGCTGTTTTAATCCCCCAGTGTTCCAGCAGCAACATGGCACAGATGTTTGATACCAGACCTTTGGAATTAGCTGTCGGATGCTAGTGACTCAAAGCCACTCAGTGGGCATCTGAGCATTTCTAAAGCCCAAATAGATAATCCTTAAACTCTCTCTCTCTCTCTCTCTCTCTCTCTCTCCTTGGAGCTGATATAATTGCTTCCCTTTTAATAATGATTTCAAATGTAAAATCTTCCTTAGGATAGACAGATTGGATCACAACACAAGGAGATTAAACTAATGAAACAGACTGTCATTTTATTTGCAATTTGGAGACTGCTAGAAAGGTTTCTCCTTTGGTAAGGTATTAATATGTCTTTTCAGCCATGATGCATAAATTGAGCACCTGCTCTGGCAATCAGAGTGCATTTGTTGTTCTCAACCCCAGATATTCATACTTTGATTCAGAAGATAGTTTTTAAAATGTGTTTCCCTTAATGAGGATTGCAGGCATATGCTTACACAAAGCTTTCTAAAAATGATGCAAACAGCAGGAAAAGCAATATATACCCTTGCCAAAAAATGGCATGTCACATGTCTGGTTCGAAATCAAATCCAGAGAAATATGCTCAAGTGGCTTTCATTTAAAAATATTGTTTTTGAATTCTCATTTAACTAGCTGTTAAATATATTGAATGATGGCTGTGTGAATGATGAACCTCTCTTAGAAATGGATTATTTTTTAAAAGGAAACTTGACAGTAATAAAATGGCATCACGTACTATGGCACATTAGAAAGGGATGGTGGCTGAGGATCACCATCCCTCAATAAGCAGATTTCCAATGGTCAGAAATGATCAGTCGCCAGTCCATCAAGAGAAGCTAACGGTTTTTGGAAAATAATACCCAGCAGGGTTTGGGAAGCTGATGCCTTCCAGCTAGTAGAAAATGGTTTGGAGTCTGCAGTTTGTATTAAAGAGAGAAATGAGTTTCTAAGTAGAACTATCTGAAACTGGAGCACAGCCTTGAGACAATTGGGAGGCGGCTGCACAACTTGCTGTCAATGCAGATTTAGCTGTTTTGCTGCCTGCTTTTAGAAGCCTTCTTCGTACCTTGAATTAATCAAATAATCCAAAGCCGCCAAAGGATAATAAACCAGTTTTCCAAATTTCAGCAGCAATCTGTTATTTTTTATTTTTTAAAAAAATCCTCGTGAAATTTATTCATTATTATAGTGGGAATTTCTTCAAATAAACACCTTTCTGTATTTAGTTTCGACTGGTGTATGCATTTTTGCAAACAATTTATTCCAATATAATGCATTGTATTACGTTACAGTGGTACCTTGGTTTACGAACTTAATTCATTCCGGAAGTCCGTTCTTAAACCAAAGCCGTTCTTAAACCAAGGTGGGCTTTCCCTAATGAGGCCTCCCACTGCCGCTGCCCTTCCACCATTTGGATTCCGTTCTTAGACCGAGGTAAAGTTCGCAAACTGGGACACTACTTCCGGTTTTGTGGAGTTTTTATACTGAATGGTTCGTAAACAGGGCTGTTCTTAAACCAAGGTACCACTGTATTTTTTAGTAATATATGTAATTTTTTAGACACACTTCCCCCCAATGTAGACTTTTTTGTAAACATAGTTTCGCTGGACAACTGCACCTCAAAATCCAATTAGCTGCAAATTTCAAAGGAAGGCTGCACTTCAGCTCTCATGCCAACCTAGCAGTTCAAAAACATGAAGTGCAAGTAGATAAATAGGTACTGCTCCGGCGGGAAGGTAAATGGAGTTTCTGTGCGCTGCTTTGGTTCGCGAGGACCGGCTTAGTCATGCTGGCCACATGACCTGGAAGCTGTACGCCGGCTCCCTCGGCCAATAAAGCGAGATGAGCGCCGCAACCCCAGAATTGTTTGCGATTGGACCTAATGGTCAGGGGTCCCTTTACCCTTTATCTTAATTGTTTTGGGAAGTGTGAATTTGATAAATTTGGCTTGAATCTCTCCTCCCATCCATAACCATGACCAATACTACACATGATGAGTCTCACAAAACCTAAGAAGAAATGTTTACATACAGTAGTTCTTCCCCCAAAACATGCCATGTACATTTTGTCCAACATTGCCCAGACAAAGCTATTTGCTTTAATAGGCCAGGACACCATTTTTCACTTAGCATTTTGTGTCTCATATAAGTAAACAATTCTTTTCTGTAATGAGTAAACATGTTTTTTCCCCACTGGAAGCTAGGTTTATATCTCAACCTCACAATGTGGTATGCAAATGTAATTTTAATAGATTCCTGTGAAATAATGATGGCAGTATGACAATTAATTTTTTCCTTCTTAGATGAAGTATCACTCTTCACATTTGATTTTAAGATAAAGGGAAGGAGGGGTTGGTTTTTGAACTTTATCACATCTGGAGGATCAAATGAATATTCAGATAAGAGAGGAAATTAATCAAGCAGTGTCATTTTTCTAACTTTTTAGTATGATGATCTCTGTAAGCTGTCAAAAGCTGGGTTTAATCAATCACAGGATACAATAGGCACACTTCTGTAGCATTAAGCATGCAAGTAACATACCCTGCACAAGTCAGAAAGCACTGCAAATTTTATTCTTTTAGATACCAGACAGCATTATAGCACTTCAGAATCTTTTTATTCCTTTAGAAAGAGAAGTAGAGAGTAGGAGCCCTGCCAAGATAGCAATATAAAATTCAGAAGGTCTATTTCTAAGGTGAGTTGAGCAGATAATGTGCATAATGACTGGGCACATTCACTAGTCTCATGGAGAATGTACATTTATTTATTTATTTATTTATTTATTTATTTATTTATTTATTTATTTATTTAATTTCTATACCACCCTATACCCATAGATCTCAGGGCGATTCACAACATAAATCTTCATTGAAGAGGCAATTGTGCACATTTTCTGGTCAATATCCACAATCACCAACATGCCTTAGGGAATGTGAATACCTCGGCTGATTTTTGTAAATTATCTCACTATTATACATACTGACCAGAAAAAAATGTGCATATTGCCCAGAGAATGGAGTGGAGATATCTACATCCCCCAAAGCCCATTGGAGATTATGCAAAATGGTAGGAGAATGTACATAATTCAGTCACTATGCACAGAATCCTTGAGGTCTCGTGTATTACACATAAAGGCCAGAGAATATACAAAATTCAGTTGAGTATAATTGTGGCTGCAGTTATACCCAGAATGTTGTCCGGACATCATTTGAACTTTTGTGATATATTCCATCTCTCAGCTGGACCTCAGAAGCAATGTACCGTACAACCTAGAACTGCCCTGCAGTTAAGCCTATTGCTTATTTCCCTTCAGTCACCAAATACTGTGAATAAAGCTATTTTTCTTATTCCTGACCTCACTTACATTTTAGAAGCCCATTTTAACCACCAAAGGTACAAAAAGGGAATGGGAGGGGAATGAATCTAAGGATTCAGGATTTACCTTTAACAGCCTTCCCTAACCTGGTGCCCTCCAGATGTTATGGGACTACAATTCCCATTTGTGCCCCCCAACATTGCTGGGAAGCCACCATGTTCAGGAAGACTTCTGCTTTCAGAGTTCTGTGGCAAGTCTGCGCAATTTCAGTTCTCATTTTGCTAGGTAGTTTGAACGAAGAAAACGTAAGCTCAACTTTCAAGGCAATGAAGGAAAAATACAGTTGTTTTTAAGTGTGAGGTAACTAATGCTGTCCAATTACTTATATTTGGCTAAGGGGCTGGTACAAGCATTTTATTACACTGAAAGAGCAGCAGAGTGGCATAAGGGAATAAGAGCCTCAGTTTAAATAACCATCACCACTTGGTACATGACAGATGGTTATTTTCCCTGGGATGTGAAAGCTCATTGGAAGGGTCAAATAGCTTGTATTAACATCGAATAATGAGCGAGACTCCACTAGCCTCAACACGTGCTATGAATTTCACGTATTTCTGATGGCATCCCCAGCTTTCTCTGTTCTTCTCCCTACCCCCGCCTGACCCTGAGCACGGTAGATGTGTTCCAAAATACATTCTGATAATTGCATCCCTCTTCCTAGCGCTAAAAGGGGGGAAATAGCAAACCTTTCAGAGATTGCTTCAAATAAACCCATGTTTGTAATACCCCCCTGGGTTTCCCCTCCCCCATTTGAACAGAATGAGCTTCCTAGCAATGCCAAGAAACACGGATCTGAATGTGCCTCTGCTTGCATGTGGCTGGCTGGTATCCAAGAGCCAGTTATCTCTCTTCTAGGGGCAACTCCCAAACATCACATTTGGGAAGACCAATAGAAGAACGACAGAGGACGACAGAGGACGAGATGGTTGGACAGTGTTCTCAAAGCTACAAACATGAGTCTGACCAAACTGCGGGGGGCAGTGAAAGACAGGAGTGCCTGGCGTGCTCTGGTCCATGGGGTCACAAAGAGTCGGACACGACTAAATGACTAAACAACAACAATAGAAGAACAAAGAATGTACTCGCAGGGTAGATTGAGCCCCTGACTACACTGCTTGTTGTGCTCCGTGTATGAATAAAAAAACATTGAAGATTATTCACGCTACTGTTGTATTTTAAGAAGGGCTAGGTGACTAATCAGTCAGTGATTTAAACATAACACTAAAATTAGAAATGGGAAAACCTTCCCCAGCTCAGTAATGAAATGGGTTGAGAATGGGCATCTGTGAATCCTTTTTAAAAATGCACCTATTCCCCCCCATATTTTGTGGTACATGTGCAGTTTCTTTTCGAGGTGTATGCACAGTCTTTAAATGGCGCTTGGATGGTAGTGGAAATGGGGGAAAGAACTGCATCATGTATGTTTCCTACATGGCTATTTGGAAAATGTTTGCTGGTTTTGTTGGCAATTTTTAAAACCAAGTATTTTATTCACAAGGATCTCCCCCCTCAAACTCTCCAACATATGGACTCTGAGGTGTTTTCTCCACTCTATTTCTACCAGCCAAACTCTACCAGCTTCC
Organism: Podarcis muralis; assembly: GCF_964188315.1. Lineage (NCBI taxonomy): Eukaryota > Metazoa > Chordata > Lepidosauria > Squamata > Lacertidae > Podarcis > Podarcis muralis. The sequence goes on along the minus strand of NC_135656.1, from coordinate 60,758,674 downwards.
TTTGAAGGTCACATCTGCACAATGCAGCCTCCTTTCCCACAACTTCTTGAACTGGAAATTTCCAGCCAAATTGATTATCCTGCTAACTTGACTTTGGGGATATGGTTCTGTAAGGTGCCTACCCATTATTACACCCCCCACACCATATTTTTCTGTGTATAAGACTAGGTTTTCCCCCCCTAAAAACCAAAATTAGGGGGCATCTTATACACGGATAGTGCTGAGGGTGGATTTTTTTAAATCTGAGTCCCCAAAAATAGGGGGTATCTTATACATGAGGACATCTTATAGACAGAAAAATATGGTATATTTAAAAGTTCAGGTCGACCTCAGCAATCGACGAACTTGTGCCAACAGAGCAGCTGCCTTTTTGAGCACCTAGCCTGAGAAATAAAAACCGTGCTGGCACAAAACCAGCACATAAACCTTTAATATATTCCTGATTTAAATCATGGGAAGGGGTAAGGGAGCTCACTTCAAAATACCGCAATGCATTGCACACTGGGTAACTTTGTATTTTGAGCCAAGCGTTTTCAAATTATGATGGCATTACAACCAAAAACTAGAGCTCTAGCTAAATTGAATGAGGATGAGGAAGTATTCCCAGGTCCTGACCAGCAGCTGCATTCTCTGCCGCCTCTCTGATAGCAGAGGGATGACATCCCAGTGACCTGCCAGATGTTGCTGGACTCCAACTCCCATAAGCCCCAGGCAGCATGGCCAGTGGTCAGGGCTGATGGGAATTGCAGTCCAGCAACATCTGGAGAGCCGCAGATGTTCCCCATCCCTGCTTTATGACTACCTGATTTGCAATAAATCTAGCAGCTGGTGGAACCAGAGTGTTAAGGCTCAGCTAGCAAGGCTACGGCAAGGAAGGAACTTGAACCAACAGATTTTTTTTGCATGCCAGGAAAGGAAGAGGAACTCTCCAATTGCTGTCAAAGGTGCGGGAAGCTCACCTTCAGGATATACTAAGATTTTTGTCATGTTGTGGGTTTTAATCAAATACTTGCTCAATTAATCTGTTGTTAACTCAGGACTGCTACCTGGAAAATCAGCTCGAGATAAATTGGCCGTCAATGCCAGTGCTTTGATCACAGTGTTATTGCTGAAAAACAAACATAGTATTAGTTCAAGCATTCCACTCCAGTGTTAAATAAACGCGGGGGGCAAGGGAGGGAGGACAAATGTGATCGCTCTACCCTTTGTTGCCATCTTCAGAACTCCTTAGACAGGGAGACTTTTCTGTTTGTGTACAAGGGGAAACCTAATTTCCCACTCCAGCCATCACACCTAGACTCTCATTGATCCCCACAAACGTAGGTCATTTTAGGACAAATTGGATGGCTTTTAAGTGGGGATGGAGAACCTGTGTTTCCCCCAAATTTTGTTAAACTACCACTTCCCTCACCCCTGACCACTGGCCATGCTGGCTGGGGCTGATGGGAGTTGTAGTCCCATCAGCAATTGGAGAGCATCAGATTTTCCCATCCCTGTTTTAAAAGGACACATCTATGGAGGAAAGGGCTTTGTTGTTGTTGTTTAGTTGTTTAGTCGTGTCCGACTCTTCGTGACCCCATGGGCCAGAGCACGCCAGGCACTTCTGTCTTCCACTGCCTCCCGCAGTTTAGTCAGACTCATGTTTGTCCCTTCAAGAACACTGTCCAACCATCTCATCCTCTGTCGTCCCCTTCTCCTTGTGCCCTCCATCTTTCCCAACATCAGGGTCTTTTCCAGAGAGTCTTCTCTTCTCATGAGGTGGCCAAAGTATTGGAGCCTCAGCTTCACGATCTGTCCTTCCAGTGAGCACCCAGGGCTAATTTCCTTAAGAATGGATGTGTTTGATCTTCTTGCAGTCCATGGGACTCTCAAGAGTCTCCTCCAGCACCATAATTCAAAAGCATCAATTCTTCGGCAATCAGCCTTCTTTATGGTCCAGGGAGAGGGCTTTAGATGACCATAAGCCATGAGGGCTGCTTGAAATCCCTGTGTTGAGAGACACTTAAGCAGTATTCCAGCTGCTGAATACAAGCTGCCACGTTCCAAGCCTTCCTGGAGGCATCTTCCTCATCACAGCTGGAAACCAGATGGTGAACGAGATAGATCTTTGGTCTCTTCTTATGCTTCCTGCCTGTTGGGAAATTCACAGATCCAGATAGGCTTAAGGGTGCTACAGAGCTGCTCTCTAAAGCCTTGCACTCATATATCTGGTACTCCCTACCTTCTTTAGCTGGTAATGAAGTCGGGGAGCCAGAAACCCCAGCAAGATCCATCCATGGTAAGCCAGCTGCATCTGCGGCACAGGCTGCTCTTGCATCTCAAAGAATATGAAAACTTCCTCCTCCAGTAAATCCCTTATTAATATGCATGCAAGATGTAAGGGAAGAAACCTGGGGAACTGTAGCCCTTATCTTCAGTAGCATGAAAGCAGAGTTAATCTGAAATGTTCTTTAAAAATCTGGATAAAGACCATGGAAGGAAACAGCTGGGAATGAATAAGCAGAGCAAAGTTAAATATATTTTTATTGGCATCCATCTGTCTTGAGAGACAATGGAGTGTGCCTCTGGGGGAGAATCACAGCGCCTGCTGTGGCTGCAGAGATCAGAAACTCTTAATTGTTGCCTCTTATGTTGTTTTTGCTGTGTTAGTAGCACTGAAGTGACCTTTCCGGGGTGCCAGTTTTGGCAGCATGTATGGAGGTCCAGATGACAAGACACACACCCCTCAGCCTCGCTGATGTGGTCCAAAGGAAAACAGAGCAATACATTTGGCATCAGCTTGTCTATAGGAGTTGCCGGAAGGAGACATGTAAGGTGCCATCCAACCATCTTAGGGACTTCATTCTGGATTTCTGTATGGTTTTCTTCTCCTGAAGATATACCGCAGGGCAGCAGAGGTTTAGGATCAGAGTTTTCCTTCTCCAAAATGGGCTACCTTCCCAGGTTAACAAGCCCTATCTGCCCCTCACTCCCCTCCACAGCACATGCAGAAACTGTCTTCTTGACCATTGGACCCACTGTTCGTCCCGTCTGTTCAACCCACCTGAGCCTGTCATTGCATGCAGGGGAAGTCCCTAACTCACCAAGGGGTTGAGACTCATTGGCTACTCTCACTGGGTTTTACTAGCCAGTCAAAGCTGCTTCCTGGGATGTGGCCACTGTTGCATGCTGACAGCTTCTAGGAGCTACAGGTGAGAGCTGAGTGCAGGATGGAGACCAAAGGTGGACAAACTACCCCAGAAGGAGCATGATGTGTCCCCCACCAGAAATACTACCCTCCCATAACACCCCAAAGTTAAATATTACAAAGTAGGAGGGAAACATAATTAGTAGGGAGCAATTCATTTATTCTCTTCTTCTTCTTCTTCTTCTTCTTCTTCTTCTTCTTCTTCTTCTTCTTCTTCTTCTTCTTCTTCTTCGTAATAGTGGTGGTGGTGATGCAGGAGTTGGGAACTTTTTCTGTTGAGGGCCACATTCCCTTGGAACTAATCTGTCAGGGGCCACATGATGGCAGTGGGTGAAGCTAAAGTCAGTAGTGGATTGGGCCAGAGCCAAAAGACTCCTTTCTTTGCCCTCCCTCTAATACCACCTTCCCTCTCTTTTTCTCATTCATTTTGTTTCTCTTCCTCCACTGCTGAGCAGGTTTTCATGTAGGAGGGCTTATATTATATATGAGGAGCTGTATTTATATGGAGGCATGCAAGCTCCCATCTACAGTCTAAAATGGTGCCACTCGCCCTGACAAGAACTAGGCCACAGTTGAGATTGCTGATTCTAATTTATTTTACAAGCTTGCCAGTCTAAGGCAGTGAGTTATAGAAACTCCCATAAATGCAGCTGCTAAGTCCACAGTTAAAAGGCTACAATGGTGATTGGCACCTATGTAATTGAGTAAATTGGTTTGTGTGTGTTCCCTGAAAGTGGTCTAATTTTGGACTATGTCATGAAATGATGGAATCTAGAGCTGATTGGCACAAGCAATTTCCTGGAGGTAACTTTAGTCCAAATAAACCAACAGTGAGCCCTGGGTTTAACTGTTTCTGGAAACGATTGGGCTCGTGTTTGTCACCTGAAGGTGCTGTTTCAATCCCAGTTATGCACAGGTTTATGCAAGGTTCACCTATGAGTTTTTACTGTGTCATTTCCACACCTACCCCCCACCTGTCAGCAGGATTTTCTGGAGGGGAGGGGGGCTTTGGAATGAATTGGGAAGTCTCTTCTTCAGACAGTGGGTGGGTGCGACTGGATTTTTCTCTACAGCTCAGCAACCTTCCTTAACTGTCAATCACAGCTGTCACTTCACTAATTGACTAAAAACAGTGAAAAGTGGGAGGAGGATCATTTCTCACATTTAGTGTTTTGCTAGGGTGGCATCTGCATATTTTGCTTTGTATCTCTTGTCCTGCAAAAGCTTTGAAAATATACCAATAAATGAACAAAGCACAGAGTCTGGTCCCAGTAGAGCAGGTTCATCTGTATCTATGTGGCAGGCCTGTCCCCCAGCTAAAAAATGGGGGTGTTTTGCCATGTTTTAATAGCTCACAAAATTGCTGCTTAGGGAATCTGAATCACACTGCTTTGTGTTAGGGACTTCACTAGTTTTACCTTCTTATATCAGGCATAGCCCGCTAGCATTGCTAATCAGTGGACATAGTTAATAATTGGCCCTAGAAAAATGGATTTGGGGATGAATTTCTGTGCCTTTGGCGAATTGGCTTTTATATTGTATGGTTCTTTATATGCAGCAAGACTTGCTCTGCAAGCACACGAGGAATGTTTTTCGTGAGTGAAGCCACATACAGAGGGGGCCCCACTTTCTACGTGAATGGTCCCAGGTTAACTAACTGGCATTTCCAGTGAAAAGCATTAGGCAGCAGGTCAGAGGAAAGACTGTCCCCCCCCCTCCTGCCGCCGCCTGAGACCCTGGAGCACTGCTGCCAGTCAAATACAGGAAGTAACCCTGGAAAGAAGGACAAATACCCCAGCTTAGTTGGAGGCAGCTTCTTCCTATGTGCCTCTAGTCCATTTCTTATACAGAAAGACGGGTAATTGATCCCTATGGAATAATGAAAAAGAGTGCCATACAGAGATATAATGGGAAATTATTATTCATCCGCTCTTTGACAGGTTAAGATTATACTTCTCAACTATTCCTTAGTGTTCGTTTTTCTCATTTGAAAGAAACTGCCTGACAGACTGGAGGGTTTGAGAGGCATGAACAGCTGGGGGGGGGGTTGTGTGTATTTTTGCAAAGTCTGTGGAGGAAATCTGAGAAATGAAGTCCACTTCACACATGTTTCTGTCCCTGTGTACAAGAAATGTGCATGCTGGAGGTGCATGTGCACCCTCTCTTCTTTCCCTTTATCATTAATGAATCTGAAGAATGCTTAGTTAGTCACAGAATAAAGATTATACTACTGGCATACACACAGTATATTCTCTAGGCCAGGGGTGGCTAAACTATGGTGCTCCATATATTCTTGGACTCCTCCCATTACCCCAAGCCAGCATGGCCAATGGTCAGGGAGAGCAGAGCAGTTAAGTATTGGACTAGGCTTTGACAGAGCAGGGTTCAAATCCTCTTTTAGTTGTGAAAGTCACAGGGTGACCTTGGGCCAATTATACTTCCTCAGCCTCACTTACCTCACAGGGTTGTCGGGAGGCAGAAGTGTGTGAAAGGAGAGAGAGAGAGAGAGAGAGAGAGAGAGAGAGAGAGAGAGAGAGAAACTTTGTACCCTGCTATAGATATAAATGCATAAACGTTGGATATAAATAAAAATGAACAAACAAGACTTGAATTGGTCGACTACATACTAGAAATTCTCTAGTATTGGGGGAACATGCATGAGCTCAGCAAAAATATCTATCCCCATGTGTGACATTATTCCCAAAGTATTAAAGAGGTTTAATACATAGTCAAGGCAAACGTACGGTACCTTTTTTTAAGCACAGCCTTTTAAATATGTATTTTGTAGTGTCTCTTTTCTGAAAAATATTATTTTTCCAGTCTGAAGAAAACTGTCATCTTCCAAACCTTAACAGTAATAAGCAGAACTTAAGGTGTAAAATCACACTGTTTCACCTTACAAGCCTCCTCCCATTTTGTGGGCAGCTGGGCGGGGGGGGGGGGGACGGAGACACACACGATAGTGTTGAACTGCAAGTTAAAATGTTGCTGGAATAAAGCCCTGAAGGGAACAAGATGTGACAAGCATTCAGTCTGTGTTCGCTACATTCGCTGCAGCCCTTGAATGCACTAGAGCATTCATGGCACAAATTAATGTTTTGTCTCTACATTATCATTATCATTATTATTATTTGGGGTTGTACAAAAATAATCTGCTCTGCAGGTCTCAGATTAATTAAATGCTGACAAATCAGCAACATGCAGGCTGGGTAAGCTGCTTCTTGCCCTTTTTCTACATTAAGACATAATGCCCCAAGGAAATGAACACGTTCCATTAGGTGAAATCGATATCACAGAAATCTCTATGAAGCTATTCAATTATGTTGGAAAAAGACGTTAATAAAAAAGAAAGAAAATTACCTGGTGCGAATGACTGGTACTTTAGCGTCCAAGAAGAATGCTCTGATAGGCACACTGCAACCAATAAAGACAACTCATTGGTTTTTGCAAGGAGGTTTCCCCTCATAGGGATGAAGCAGTCAGCAGTCACTAGGTTTTCTTTCTTTGATGGTTGCATAATTATTTCTAATGATTTCTGGCCCGTTTAAAGGAAGAACCAAAGAACAAGGAACTCTCACTGGAGAATATCATTAACAAAATCTGCTACTTTCTTCCAACATCAAACTTACAGTCCAAAGCTGTGTATGTTTACTCAGGAGTCACTCACACAAGCAGGGCAAGGCTTTCCTTGCCTATTGACTCAGAAGCAAGCAGGCTTCTACAGGCAGCACACAATTCTTGGATCACTTCAAGACCTCCCCCCCCCTTTAAATGAGCACTACCAGGTGGATTTTACAAGTTTCTCCATTAAAAATATACCTAGAACCAGGATGGGGTGGACTGGGCTTTAATGGGCCCATTCATCCCTACATTCATTCTTGTCATTCCTACCTAGCACAGCCTGCCCCCTCACCTCAATTCATCTGCCATCCAACCTGTCCACAAATTCCCAGCTTTTTCCCATTCATATCACACTGCTGTGACTTTCAGGTGCCCAGACAATAAGGGGCAGTGTTGTGCTGCAGCTAAGGTAGACCATCACATTTAATCCTAAAAAAAAAGTGATGTGAGCAGTGGAGAGCAGCAGCCACTAAACTGCTTAGTCCTTCCTTTGGTGCTGTTAAATTTCTTTTCTTCTCTAGAAAGTAGGCAAGGCCCATAGGAAGCAAATTGAGATTTTTTATTATGATTTAAATGGTTTTGTGGATGCAGCTCTTCAGATGAAATTTGTTTGAGTGCAAAAGAATCCTCAAATGTGCTCAGACCTGCAAACTTCAAAATGAAGTCCAATAGCAGAAAAGTGGGGAGTACTCAGTAGAGAGTGAGAAGCTGGGAGAGACGACCATATCTTGCCCACCACCCCTGACAGGTCATGTTTTTCACCTTCCCCAGCCAGTATAGGAAGTGACGCAACAGTAGGAGTTATTGAATCAAGATAGTGGTTGCTGAGGAGTTATAAAAAGAGGTACAGATCACCAAGCAGCATGGAAAGTGAGGTGCAGGGGTGGATGGTGAAAAAACATCAGAAGTAGGAGCAAAAGAAATTAGCCTAACATGCAACAACAACTACCGTGTGTGTGTTTTTCACTCTTAACCCTTTTCAGCCAGATGTTTGAGATTGGTTCATGAGCAAATGCTCTGCAAACCAACATCCCACCGGGACCACAGCAAAGGTCAACTTCGATAGGGAGGAAATCATGTCTGCCATTCTTGCAGTGCTCTCTGGTGACTCTTTCCAGGCTAAATACCATCCGATATTTCATTCCTTCCCTTGCCACAGGTCATGTACATTGATAGCACGACAGGAGTTAACTGCTGTTAAATAAGGAGAGATGGTTATTGCTTAACAAATCAGAGCTTTGGAAGAGAGTTACTCTTTATGAATTGTGTGCAGGTCATTTAAAAACCAAGGGCCCAAACCTAGATCCTATTTCAAATGGAGGGTTCTGTGAAGATCAAGCCACATGCAATGGTTAAAAAATATTGCATATGCCCCTCCTCCCTAACATTATCTACACGATCGCTTTTCGTATCTTGTTTATTATGGTTAGTGGAGCAGCTATAATGTGGAGTGCTAGGCATAATAAATCTTGTTTTGTGCACGGCATGCTTTTCATCACGGCCCTTGGAATTACAAGGTAAGCATGTTTTTTAAAAGTCAGAGTTTGCTTCCAAATAGCCTTTAGGTGATGAAAAGAACAACATTTTTAAGCGTTTCTTCTAACTTTTTGCTCTTCCCATAGTTCTAACTGGGTCACAACTCAGTTCTGTCTATAGATAATTTGTCCCCAGATGATTTCTACCCACACAATCCATAATGATTTCAGCATTATCTTGGGGGTGGGGGGAAATTGCTTTCTCTTGCATTGCAGATAAGTGAGTATTCTAGCAAATATTTTTAAATGCCTTGGGCTGATAACTCTGAAAGCAGCGAAGCCAATGTCACTGAACAATTAGATGGTTACTTTCGCTCTCTTTTTTCCTGTGAATTTTTTTTTACTTCCAGAGTCATTTCAATATTTATGTTCAGAGTGTAGTGTAGCATAAAAACAGGCAGTGGAAGCTCTTCTGCCAGAGCACAGCCCTGCCAAGCCTTCTGGAGCCACATACCAGGGGAACTGACTTGGGCCCCAGGTTATGGGTGCCCAGTGTGTGTGACATCTTAACATCACATGTGTCCCCAGTCTTGGAACCTGACTTCCAGTGACAACGGAAATCAGGTTCTGTGACCTCGTGAGACCTTGGAAAGCATCTCTGAGGTCTCGCGAGGCCTTGGATGTGATTTCTGGTGCTTCATGAAGCACCAGAAGTTATGTCGGGGGCCTCCAGTGTGGGCGCTGAGCACCCACAACAATTTTTTGTGGTTGCTCAGGCACCCAGAGCCCCCTATAGATGCCGCCCCTGCACATTAAAATTACAGAGGCTCCTGCAGGCACTTCTGTCAATTTCTTGTTCTCAAGCCAGCCAACCCTCTGCAACACTCAGTCCATCCAAAAGAATTGCTATGGCAAAGAAGTCCCTCCCAGGATCTCCGGACAGAAAAACCAGGTTTTATTTGTATATTAAAAGGACCTCCAGCTAATCAGCCCTGACTGTGCAGGTTTCCACTCCCTTCTGGTGTTATGAGGGCAATTCAGGGAGACTATGTGACATGGGGTGGGGTCGGGGGTCTGCTGCTATGGCTGGTTTATGTCAAACTCTGGAAATCTCTCTTTGTCTCGCTCCTCTGGTAGCTCAGTTGGTTAGAGCATGGTGCTGATACCACCAAGGTTTCCTCCCCGTAAGGGACAGCTGCATATCCCTGCATTGCAGGGGGTTGGACTAGTAGATCAGGGGTAGGCAACCTAAGGCCCATGGACCACAAGCGGCCCACAGGGATCATTTAACTGGCCCAAGAGCCACCCTTGAGCCGAGCCACCCGCTTGGCAAGTCCCCGCACGCTGCGCTAAATCGGCGCGGTGCAGCGCGGGGACGCACTTCTGCGGTGCCAAAAATCGTGTCTGCACAGACGCAGACACTGGAAATCGTGGGTGGGTGTGCGTGCAATCCGGCCCACAAAGGGATCTCCGCTGAAGTGAACCTTGCCGACCCCTGGACTAGATGATCCTCAGGGTCCCTTCCAACTCCTGGTGCCCAGCTTCAGGCCTGCTCCTCTCACTATCTGGTGGATCACCAGCTTGGGGAGGCTGCTACTCCCTCTGCCACCACTCCCTCTCCTCATACATGACTTAAAACAATATCAAAAACAAGCCATCTTCAAACCATGCGCTATGAAGCAGACTTGTTTAACCAGAAAGTGTTATAAAACTTGGTATTTGGTTCACATGTGATCAGTGGCGTAGCGTGGGTTGTCAGCACCCGGGGCAAGGCAAGTAATTTGCGCCCCCTAACCGGTGGAGCGTGCCCCCCCAGATGTTGCGCCCGGTGCGGCCGGCCCCCCCCTATGCTACGCCACTGCATGTGATGTCAATCCAGGAATAACAGAAAATGTAAGTTACTTTGGCAAAGTTCTCCTCTCAGCCATGCAAGAAGAGAGGAAGGCAAGCATGCAAACACAAAGCTCCTTTTGGCTTGTGCATGTAACACTAAACCATGGTTTAGCAATATACAGGATATGCATTGCCCAACCCCCAGAAGATAGCTTTGAAGGTCCACATGGTGGCATTCTGCAGCGGATTGCCTCTGTCTAACATAATTTGCCCATAGTCTTACAATATGTCTAGGTGCAGAAGCAGTTTTGAACACAAGATTACTCTCATTTGTCACTTTGGCAGTTAGTTGTTTTTTGAAAAGTACTTTAAGCTGGTGCTTAAAGACACTTACACCCACCTTGGTTTTCCTAAGAATAAGCAAGTTGCCCAGGAAAACAGCAATACTCCCATCAGCAATACAAAGGCAACCTGCAGGAACGGTGAACTAGACAAATTGCTAAGCAGATATGGATTTTTTCCGCTCCAGGTCAATGGTTCAAATAATGACAAATGATAAGGAAAATATTTCCAACTGTCCTTTGGGCTTAACAAAGTTGAAAGCTCAAACGGACAGAAAAGAGTATATGTTTTAAAATGAACCTGTTAGTTCCAAAGGAACCAGTTATGTCTATAAAAGGCTGAAAACATCTTTAGCTGCTTAACCGCCAAGGCCATACCCACACCACACATTTAAAGCATAGAGAATTCTGTGAGCTACAGATTGTTAAGGGTGCCTGGAACTGTAATTATGTGAGATCAGCCCCTTAACAAACTAGAGTTCCCAGATTCCCATGACTCTTACAAGTGGCATAAGAGTGCTTTAAATGCATGCAGTTGATGTGATCATATAGTATTTGCTATACCTATTTCTGCCAGTTGTAGAAGCCTATGGAGAGCCAAGTCCTCGCAATAAATGTTAAGCAACCAAGACTGGGATCACAGGCGTCTTCCTAATTTGGGGTAGAGGGTGGATTGTTTCTAGGAAGGTTGTGAGGGGGAAAGAATAGCAGGACACATCTTTTTTGTGTATTGTGGCTAGACTGATACAACAGGAGTCATTCTGACTTCACTGGGCATTGACTGCTGCTTTCCTAGTATGCAAAATGTGATTATGTCATAATCACGACTCAGTGTTGTGAATGAAAATGGCAGCCGAGTTGTTGTTTTGAATTGTATTTTTTTGTCTTCTGCATTGTTGTTTGGAGTGCACAGGATTGCAAGTATCTTATACTGCCTGTCACCTCAGTGGGTCCATGCCAGAGGTGCCAACTTGCGAAGGACATTTTTTGGAGGGTGGGGCAACGACGCACGTGAAATGTCACATGCACAATGTCAGGACATCGGAAGGAGCCAAGAGGTGGAGCCGAATGTGGCAGCAGTGTGGCTTCAATGGCTGGTGGCTCTTCCTCTCTGGCACTTGGTGACCTCCCCCTCCTCCTGCAGCTGCCACTGGCTGGGGGTTGCTTTCCCCCTCCATCCCCTCCATGGCATGAGGAGGAGGAAAAGGAGCTGGCCACTGACGCTGGCACTCGGCTCCAGGCTTGGCCTCCAGCACCCCATGCTTTTTCTGAACATTGGGATATCCCTCCAAAATAGCTTTGCCCCTCGGAGTTGGCACTTATAGTTCATGCACTTGGGCTGCCCAATTGGCTCATCTCCGCCATGTGTGATTCCATGATGACACAGAGCAACATATTGATACGATCCCAGTCCCTGAAGTCAAAGGACAGAGTCCAGCCACAGTTAGGCCCTTTCAGAAGGTAGTGGAAGATATTAACTCTCAAGGGAAAACGCCTTTCTTTTGGATCATGTGCAGAGTATTTAGCAGATACTACAATTGTGGTCTGATGAGCTCCTATTATGAACAGGTAGCCTTCCAAACCCTGAGGGTCTCCAAAGCAAATGTTCATGGAAGAGATATTGACTGCAGGGCAAGGGAAAGCTCTGCAGCACTGCACAAGCATCCCAAGGGACAGGAGTATTTGAACAGCTACTGGAGAGCAGGAGTTTAGCATCTCACATTTGCCTCCCTCCTTTATAAGCTGAAGATAAGATCTTGTCACAGCTAAAGCACACACATGCATTTACCCATAAAGAGACACTTCCATTCATCATACAGCAAGCAGTTGCATCTAATGTGTTGCAGGGATTTGAAGACTGTGTGCATTAGCAACCTATTTCAGTGGGACATCCGTAGAAGGGTCAACTAAATAATAAATGTTAAGCATTGTTTATATTGTGTTAAACTAAAAGGGGATGATCCAGCCAAAGTTAGGTCTCACTGATTTCAGTCAGAGAGCCTTAAACAGACTCATGCAGAAATATCAGATAGCCCAACCTGTTCTATGAAACTTACCATATTTTTCCATCTATAAGATGCCCCCATGTATAAGATGCCCCCAATTTTTGCGGCAACAACCAATCGCCAGTCCACCCTTGGCACTATCCGTGTATAAGACGCCCCCTAATTTTTGTTATTATTTTTAAGGAAAAAACCCTAGTCCAGGCTTCTTCAACATCGACCCTCCAGATGTTTTTGGCCTACAACTCACATGATCCCTAGCTAGCAGGACCAGTGGTCAGGGATGATGGGAATTGTAGTCTCAAAACATTTGGAAGGCCGAGGTTGAGGAAGCCTGACTTAGTCTTATACACGGAAAAATACGTTAATTACTACAGCTAATAGGATACAACCTGATAGGCATGTAACACTTATCAAGGCTTTCTGCACTATTATCTGAATTCCTTTGCCCAGGCAGCTGCATTATGTGACCAGCAAAATAACCAGACTGTGCAACAGTGATGGGATAAAACCAGGCCAAATTTTTATTGAGAGCAGCAGGCAGGGCAAGGGTTGGCATGGCATTGGGTCCTAGGATCAGTTCATCATTCCACAGTCCCATGTTGATAGAATGGATCCGCTGGGTTTGGATCGCTCCAAACCTGTAAAGCGGGAGTTGGCCAGTGTTGAACCTTGCCCTGGTGCAAGCCAAGCAAGCAAAGTCTCACTGGGGAACCAGGCTGCAGATTCTAACCAGGCAGATACCAAACCCTAGCTTGTGGTCAATCCTCCCCTCAGGCTGCTTCAGTCTGAATCTATGGATGCTGGATACTCAGCTAAATAGGACCACTGCCGTCACCACCAGTTCTAGCTATAGACAGCCATTTTCTACATAGTAGCTACTTTTCAATTTATTTTGATATATATATATATATATATATATATATATATATATATATATATATAACCTTTCCTTCAAGGAGGTCAAGGTGGTATACATGGCTTCCCTGCTCTCCATATTATCCTCACCAGAACCCTGTGAGGTAGGTTAGGCTGAGAGATGGTGATTGGCCCATGGTCACCCAATGAGCTTCATGGCTGAGTAGGGATTTGAATTTTGATCTCCTAGGTTCTAGTCCGGCACCCATTACACAGGCTCTTGCAAACCTATTGTAGGTGCATGCGTTCATATGCATGTCCTACAGCATTTGACGAGGACATCATGTTCCCATTGCCAACTGGAATGTGACACATCAAGGGCATTTGCTAGTTAATCTGATGAAGTGCGCTCAATGTGGAGCTGCACATGAACACTACAGATGAACAACTCCCCATGTGGTGGATGAACACTTTTAGTATACATGGTGAATTCCATGGTGGTCTGGATTTCAAATGTTCGATACGTTGCACTGTATTTTGAAATATTCTATAAATCACTTTGAGACATTTTATAATTAGTGCACATCAATATGTATATAAATGAACAACACTTGGGTGGAAGGCCACTTGCGCTTAGTCTCTGTCATATAAATACATGTGGGACTAAGAAAAACATTTATGTCTGGCTTCCTCTCAGCCATCCACCAGTAGATTGGGAGAGACGGAGGCAGTGCATCAGGTTTCAGATCCTAAAAACAGGGTGCTTCTATCTTTAATATTAGGGGCACTGATTGCAAAGGAGTGAGAAAGGCTACAGTGACTGAAATCCCCTCTGCTACATGACTGTTAAAAAGGCACGTGAATAGCGTCTTCCTAATTAACCCAGGAGCCTCCCCTTTTCTTGTCTTCTGCCTCAATGTTAACGGAGGACAGCTTCACAGTGGTGCGGAAATCCCCACACAGGACATAAGATGTGCCTCTTTCTACTCTTTGTCTGTATTATGCTTCAGCTTTCAGGATGCTTATTGCAGGAAGGGGATAGTGGTTCTTTTGCCCTTTGCTAGGCACATTTTGGGTGCTCAGTTGCCGTTACAGTTCAGTCATGATTTTTTAAAATAGCATTTGCTTTTGCTCACTGCTTTTGCTCTAAATTAGTCCTCAATACATGGAATTACTGCCAGAGAAGTGTGGTTATTTTTGGCAATGGGAAGATTTATTCTTTAGTGATTTTGCTGAACACACACACACACACACACACACACACACACACACACACACACTTTTATCTCCTTAGGAAAACATTGATTTTCCACAGGCAATAAATTAAGTGATGGCCTTCTTTTACCAACCTAAAGATTAACTAGCAAATATCTCTTTAAACCACTCATGTTAGTACTAATTCAGAGTGGCACCTGGCTCTGAATTCCAATCACACAGCCAATTATAATTCCAAGCACTGACAGAGCCTATTAACTCTACTTTTCCACTCTCAGCGAAGAGCTTGGCTCTCTCATGCAATGCAGTCTGAAGCGTCACCGATGTGCCTCTTTAAGCAAAATGGAGTTGGGGCAATTCTCAAACAAAGGCCAGTAATGTTAAGCTAGCCAAACCTGAACATGTATGGTTAACTGTAAATCAAGTTCACCACACCTGGTCTTCAAAGATTCATAATGATCTCTACTCGCAAAGAAGCTTGTACTGCAATTAGGCGCAGGTGGATCTGTCCATTTTGGTTTCCCCTCAGATTCTCATTTTCCCAAGCTCAGTTCTCCACATTTCCACATTATGGTTTTTATATTTAAAAAAATATCATGAAAACTCTTCAGCATTTTAGTATGAACTTTAAATATACACATTTTTGTATGCAAGTTTGACTAATATACATATTTTTGCAAAGCAATTTCCCCCTAAAATAATGATTTCTTTTTTGTCTATTGCTTTCATTAGTATGCCTTTTAATGCACATTTTACCCTACTACTAGCTGGAGAACAAAATTCAGAGAAGCGCAAATTTCAAAGGATGGTTGTGTTCACCATTGTGCTAACTCTGCAAAACCTGGTCCTTGTGAAAGTACAGGTCCCTTACAAAACTGGGATGCCATACTGCAACTGCTGAAATGCCCTCTTCCCCCCAACTACTCTACTGAAGGCGCAAGAGTGATCTTGACACCCCAAGGTAGCAATCCTATGCAGTCCACGGTGTCCATGGATTTCACAGTGCTGCACAGGGCTGACTACAAATCCATGGCTTAGGACCAACATGTCTGGACTGACTGGTCATGACAAGCTGTACCTGTTGAAATTTCCTCACCTACACAACTATTAAAGGTGAGGGAGGCCTGTCCTTTTCTCATCTGGCTACCACGGTTCCTATGCCTTTGTTAGTGATTGTTAGTAGAAGACCAGATGAAACTACCATTAGAATATTCCTGCAAACTAGAAATATTCAAGGCAGGGTTTGAGTTGTTCAGATGTCCACCAATGACCCTTGCTGGAAGCAATCTTTATCGAGGCAAGCGTTCCTAGAGAAATCCACCAGTGCAAACTTACTTAAGGCAAGGATGTGTGGTGGGTTACAAAGGGAATAAAAGACCCCTTCCCTTGTTTTCTGTCCCATCACCTCCTCCCACAATGAACACTCACTGGTCTCCACTTGTCTGGCTAACTGATGCATTCTTTAGAAAACCATGTAAGATGCTGCCAGACTGAAGAGCATCTTCATTATTTGCAACAGTGTCACCAGCTCTGAGCTCAGTGCCAGCTGCAATTAAAATCCACATTTTGTGGACAGCAGGTTATTCAATTAATCATATGGAGTATTTAATCCTCCCATTTAAATTTTTAAGATCTTCTTCACTGATGACATTCTTTAACCTCGATCTCTGAGCTCTAACAACTTGTTTCTAATCATATGGTAACAGTCTCCCTCTTTGGATGCCTGGATTATGTGAATAATTCAAAATAGTCCTCGGTGCTTCAGTGCTTCAGTTTCCAGGTCCTTATTTGCCCCTATACAGGCACTTGTCTTTGGAGAACCTAAAATAAGCCACCAGAACTATTTACCAGCTGTAAGATACACTGCTCAACCCTATGTGTGTTTGCTCAGAAGTTAGTTCCAGTTAATTCAATAGGACTGATTCCCAAGTAGGTGTACATGAGACTTCAGTTGTGTTTATTGAGGTAGAACAGCATTTGGATCAGGTAAAATAGTTTGTAGTGTGCTGCTTTGCGTAGATTGTTATAAACCAGCTAAGTAAAGAACATTCAGGGGGAATGTTCTGAGCCAAGATGAGTATATAACAAAGCAATGAAGAGCTGGAAAGATTTCTATAATATTCTAGAATCATAAATATATAAAATTAACACTAGTATTACATGGAAGTTCTGGTGAGAATAAAAAGGGTTCTGGTTTCACTCCAACAAATTAAATAAATGTCATGTCATGACATTAAGGTGTTTTCTTTATAAGTTATTAAATACCATTTTTAATTACAATAATGGCTTGAAAATAATTAAAGCGAGATTAGAACCAGGTTTATTTGCAAGATCATCTTGTGCTGTCTCTGTGATCCTGAAATCTTGAAACAGTTATGGATATTATTTTTGATTCTTCAAATGGTTCTTTCAGTAAACTGAAACCTGATAGAATCAAGGTGAATGTGGTTAGATAGATTGTAGATAGCCAGCTAACTTCAACTATTTTGCACCCCATATTGGTTCACCCCAATACCAGTTCTTCAATTCCTTTACCCCCAATTAATTTATCAACAGATACATTCAGTTCCCTTTCAGTTGTCCCCATTCATCACCCCCAAATCATATTTAAATAAAGCCATCTCATATTAATTTATTCATCCAAATTGATTTCATACCCAGTAGGCTAGACCAAACGTACACACACGCATTCAATCGCCCCCAGATTCATTACCCACTCAGAAATAAGGCACTTTGAAAAAGATTTGGGGCCATGCTCCATAGACCCATCCCTAACAACACCACAAACTAAAATGATATCCCACTGCTGTGTGCAATGTAGCTGTTGTAGGGATATCGCGGAGTGGGGCAGTGGGATCCGGAGGGAGCACACTTCCCCACCAGCAGGCAGCCACAATCTGCCTGCTGGTGGGAAAGTGTGCTCCCTCCGGATCCCACTGCCCCACTCCGCGATATCCCTATAGCTGTTGTTACACAGTGGTCTGTGTTTGCCTGAGCTTGAGTCTAGACTAAGGATTCTGAACTCCTGTGTTCTGATTCAATACATGATCTCCAGTCACAGAACATTTCAGGATTTGGGCCTCTGCCACTAGCCCGTGAACTCTGACTCATGATTCGCAGTTTGGAAGTTTAGACAGCCAATCACCTGGGGAGTGAGAGTGGCCCAGGCTTTCAGGAATGTATATAAAGCAGTTGCTTTGCCTCTGTTTGTCAGTTATGTAGTTCAATAAAGGTTCTTGCTGTTATCACTGTATCCTATCCTGATTTCTCTCCACCCACTTTTGTTTAAAGTGTTGCCAGCTAATGATACCCTCCTGCAGCTAGGCAGAACTTTACACCCATCCATTCCATGGGGATGGCTTAGGACACAACATGATCCTTGCACTACATTGAGGCTAGCTGCTAGGGTAGCACTGGAGGAAATCACAGGCTTTTAAATGGATTTTAAAAGTCTCTTGGTGAACAGCTATCTCTGAAGCTTGAGGAAAACGTGAAAATGCAAAGCAATGTGCTTGTCATGATATCACTTTAAAAACGTGGCAGAGTTTCTTTTAAAGCAGAGCACATTTCTTAACGTTCTCGGAGAAGGTTCATCTTCCGTTCGCATACATATCAACTTCAAAGGGAAGTTGCTGCAAGGTTTTCCCCCCCCCACCCCTCAGTACCTGATATTTTTCTTATGTGGCTTATCTGATGCTCATAAATTATCAATAGACAGTTGAAGCTATCCAGGTTCATGGAAGCAACCAGGTAATTATGTTTGTAGTTCAAAACAAGAGTTGTCAGTTTTAATTAGGCGAAGCTGAGGGGCACAGGGAATTTTAAATTCTATTGCCAGAACTTTTGACTGCATAGAGAAAAGTATTTCAAAATAACAGTACTAACACCAAAAACCTAATAAAAAGCAGTGAAGGAATACAGGAAGGGGCACTGCGGGGGACTTTGAAAAGTTGGGGTGCAGGCTCATGAATCTATACATATAAATTAGTATGTGCAAATGTTATGCAAATTTGCATAGACTAATATTAATAGTCTGATTTCAGAAGGAAAATACAAACTTTGGCTGTCAGAGCTTACTCTGAGCTCTGGGGGTGTCAACAGGATTTTGGGGCCCAGTACACTGCATCTAGTCCACTTACAATCTGTTGGCAAGAACTGTGGATTAAGTACACCTGCAGCCACAGCTGCAGCAAAACATGTCTCTCCCATATTGGTCTCTATAGTCACAGCAGGAGCTATAACCTTCCAACGGTTTGACTTCACCCACAAAGGCACACTTCTCCATTGTCTCCCGAGACAGACGAATGCCAGCGATGAATGCGGAGGATGAGGGATGGAGAGCCTCAGAGGTTGCCCATCAGGTTGTTTTGGGTGTGCCATACCCACCTTTCTTAGGCCTCGTGTCATATATAGCATAACATGTGGGAAAAATATTATTTTCCCAGCTTGAATTTCCAATGACCTGACATTGAGGGATTGACAGGGGAACTGCCTCGCTCGGTGTCAAAGTGGCCCACCAAAGGGTTGGTCACATGTACATGTTGGGATGCAATAATTTCTCCTGTTCCTGTTAGATGTTATTAACCAGAAAGGGCAGCGAAAGGCAAAACACAACAACATCACTGTGTTATACTGTATATTACCAGGAAGGACAGGGAAGGAGCAAGTGGTTTGTGTAGTGGTTAGAGCAGGCATAGGCAAACTCTGCCCCAGAACAATTGGAAGATGCTGGGGGTTGAACCTGTGACCTTCTGAATACGAAGCTGAGTTACAGTCCTTTCTCAAGTTATTATCTCATTCTCCCTTTGCATGTTTCTGCCGGGGCTGCTTCTCTTTCCACATGTAACCCTATCGCCTCAGGCTTTTCTGCTATAGCCCAAACGAGTCCTTATCCTGAAAATACTTACTGGAATGTGCCTTCTTGCCTAAGACTCAGCAAGCTGATAATAAGTCTTCTATTACTTTATGTGCATGGCTAGCTATTAAAGCTTATGAATACACAGTTCTTCTTTCAATTTGAGCATCCATCTGGCTTTCCCAAATCACAATGGAATAGAAATATCATATCTTTGTCCAGTTTGTGGCCTATTTATCACATCTACTCCTTCCCCCAAGAAATTTTTGGGGGGCTTACATGTGATTATCCCATAATTACCCTGTTTACTGCCTAGACTACAAGATTCGGCTGTCTCCTATAGCAGTACCTTTAATGAAGTGTTGCCGGACAGTTGTTGAGCTTTCTTCTGCAAAATCGCAAAAAAAAATTGATAGATTTTAAGGGAAATTGGCAAAAATGATACTGCCAACAGTGGTTGCCACACGGTCGGATTTTCCTGGACATTTTACTGATTTCTGCCCAGACATTGCTTCCAACTGCAGTATTCTGGATATGTCAGGGAAATTCCAGGTGTATGACAAACCTACTTTAATGGTTGCCTTGTGTACAAGTGTTAATGCCCATCTTCTGCTTAATTATTCTGGGTTTTTTTCTGGTTTGGTGGCAATAACATGACTTGCCCAAGGCCATTTAAAGAGCTTTGTGGGTGAATGGGTATATAAATCTGGGTTTACCTCATCCGAGGTCTACGTTCCAGCCTCTCTTGCTTCTCCTGTAACAGCCCACACACCCATATGGCTTTTGTTTTCCTTCTGTTTCGTTCCCTTTTTAGAGCAGTGTTGCTCATCAGATGCTTACATCTTTATATAATAGTCCTATTAGCCAAGTCACTTTCCTCCATGGTCTGTAGATACTGCAAACTCTGGCCTTCTAAAAACAAACCAACCAAAAAAACCCCCACGATTGTCCCAGCAAATTACTTTGGGAAAGCTATTACTCCTGTTATGCCCTGGAAATCTAGGGTTACTCTCCGGTGGGGGGACATGGCATCATGAGCAAGTTATAAAAATATTTGATTGACATTTTTTAAACCTTATGGCCCACTTTCAAATTCCCACTGAACTCAATTTAGACACCCTCGTTCCCTTACTGATACACGGAGGCATTACAAGACCTCTGTGATACGAACATTCAGTTGGAATTGATCTTGGTGGAGTTCCCTCCTCCCTGCCCTGTCACAGAGCACTAAAGCTTACTGGCAGGTCCAGACAAAGGCAATGAGTATAACCTTTGTACTTTGAGACTGTGGATTAAATTGAAGAGACCTAGTCCTAAATAGGTTTTAGATGGAATTGGTTTCTTACATTTTTTTTATTTTATTTTTTTTGGTCGCCATTTAGCAATTTCATACATATCCTGGATGAGATATTGAATTATTTGTATTATTATTGATTTGTAATACCTCTCACTTCTGCAGGAGCAGGAGAGAAGAGGGAAACTGACAAAGGGAGAATAATGGAGCTCCTTCTCCATTCACAGCCTGCCAAGCGCAGCAGGCTGGCAGTGGACTATGCAGTAAGGCTACAGAAAGCAGAATGTGGACAGGCTGCCATGTTCTAGTTGGCTGCTGGGAGCAACACTGTACAATGTGGGCAGTGCTGCCTACATTGCCTAGAATGCATTGCCACCCCCTCACAACACCATTGGTGAGAAGCACACTGCTTGCAGACTCAAACATGAATGATGAAAGCAAGGGGAGGGTGGTAGCTTGGTTGTGTTGGGCCTCTGCACATGCCCCAGAACTAGGTCACTGTTTTGACTTAGAAGATTGGGCCAACCACCCAGTTATTGAACTGCTGCTAAAGATCTGTAGATGACTGAAACCTCAAATCCATAGATCATGGTGGAACTCAGGAAACGACTCCCTTTCACTCCCTCTTCATCTCTGATCTTTCCTTCTTTCCAAATCTCACTGCCTTCCAATCCTTGCATCATCCAAACCCCAGTCATCCTGGCCATATCTAGATTTCCACAATGCAACCCTGCTGGTCCCCTAGCACCAACTCACTCCATAGATGGCCACCCTCCATTCTCCATCTACCTCTATTGCTATCATAGCAACAGCTTAAGCAAGCTATTTGTCTAGACAATGTGTATTTAGGTAGACTGTATATGAACTTTTAACAAGGAACCATAATGCTCAGGGCCTTCTTAACCATAGGTGCCGGGGTGCAGGGCACCCCAGTACGGGCTCTCAGGGGTGCTAGGCTGAGAGTCCAGGGCCCAAGAGTTGGAGTCTGGGGAAAAGTCTGCCTGTCAGTTGGAGCGCCGAGGCGGGTTCTTCTGCTGTGGGTGGCTCTGCACTGCGGGTTTGGGGGCGAGCGAGGCAGTGAGGCACTGAGGTGGCTCCACCCTGCTGCATGCCTGGGATTGGCATAGGGCCATGGAGAGGCCCGCCCAGCGCACGCTGCTTACATCACAAGGTGCCCGGCTTCGCTCAGTTGCTGACGCTGACAGCTGGTTTGTTGCGCTGTGCTCCTTATGTTTTCTGTTTTCTTTCCTGAGCAGAGATAAGTGTGGTGTCAGCTCCCTAAAAAAAGGGTGACAACTTAGGGGTTCCCCCCTCCTTAAAAAAGGGTTAACTCTGGCCTTCAACAACTCTGGGCAAGCTGGGGGCACCAGATGGATCTTTTCACCCCGGCACAGCATATGCTTAAGACGGCTCTGATTTTGCTATTTTATTCTATGGTACTTCAAGTCAGAAAGTCATTTTACTGACTGTCCGCCATTTTTTATCAAAACCTATTTCATCTGCTCTAAGTAGCAATGCCGAGAGACTCAAGAGATGTGCTGTGTTTTGGTTTGATCTCCACAGCTCAATAAAACATTGACAAAATGGAGAAAATGTTGTGGGTGAATGAAATATGGGTTAGAAGAGAAGGGAAAGCTGAAGAAGCTGAATATGCCCAGACTAGAGAGATGAAGATTAAATGTGAGGAGATATATGTATATTAAAGGATTCAGAGGGAGTTGGAAAATAATCTCTACACCCGCTGAGGAAGCAATTGATTTAAAAGTGCAGCCTGTCTGCTTAGATGCTTACCACACCGCACTGCTGATGGGAGAACAATTCTTCACTGAAGTGTCTCCCTCCCCAACCACAACACAATCTGACTGGTGTTATCTGCGCTAAAACCCCACAGAAAACGGTGAGGATATAGGGTTACTGAGCAAAGACTGCATTTCTTTGAAGAGCAGCAGATTTCTTTGCTTCACCTTATGATGCTAATAAGAGTGAAGATGGAAATCCTGGCAGATTAGTCACAGTAATTATCACCCATGAGCAGAGCCAATTGTTTGCTTTGCCTCATTGGCATATTGTTAAAGCTTTTTATTTTCATTTTTTAAATGATCTCACAGTTTCAAGATTGTGTGCACCAGTGTGGGCGATATTGATATAGAAATGAAATGCTGATAAGACAAGCATACCATCTGCAACTTTACGGGTACCTGAAATGTGCCTCTATGAGCCAAGTCTGCTACTTGAGTGAAGGGAGCTCCAGGTTTATTGGTTTATGGTTTTTGTTCTTGTTTTCATCATGAATTTTGTGTTTTTATAGTGTATGTCTACAGTATACAAATGGAAAGAAGAAGAAGAAGATCCAAGCATTGAAATTCGCCCCACACCATAATAGATCTCCAGGTTGAGAAGCCAAGGAAATGCCCCACAACCCCATTGCCCCTCTGTCATGTAGAGGAAGAGATTCCTTCACATGGGAAGAGTGTGAACGTATGGTAAGAAGAACACAGACTATGCAAAGTAAGCTATGTTTATGAAATCTAGACTAAAATTACACAAAATAGGAGCCAAACAACCCCTACAGTGCAGACATGCATCCAGCTGCAACACTCATGTTGTGTTGAGAACACACCAAAGCAGCAAAAGAAGCTTTGCCAGCTTCACTGAAATTAACTGAGAAGCTCATGAACAGAACAATAAAAAAGTGGCAGCGTTAGTATAAATTTGTTCATAAAAGCTTCAGGAGATGGCATTTTTTTACAAATTCCTTTCTCAACCGTTTATATTTTTAGGATTTTTTCATGCTGGCTCTTAAGCCCATCATAAAGACTCTGCTTCAGAGAACCGAAAACCTGAATACAGCATCTCATAATTCATCATTTTATTTCATGAAGTCCTCTTAGTTTGGGGTCTATTCCTGTACAAGAAGGTCTGGCCTTTTCTGCAGAGCAAAAAGAAAACCACTTTGCTCCTCATCTGGTCAGAGGCTTTGTAAATGGTTCTAAACCCATATTAGCATTTGTCTGCAAATGAATGAAATGCCGTAATTAAACTGTACTGTTGGAATCTATAATGAAGTTACAGATAAGTGTTCCTGAGCTACAGGCTGAGGAAAGATGGGAGAGCAATTTAATTAAGCTTTTAATTAAACTGTCCTGCAGTGTTTAACTTAGGTCAGGAAACTGTTGGCTTTAATACCTCTAAATCCATCCATTGTGAAAACCAAAAGCAGGAAAAGTATCAGTAGAGACTTCAAGACTGCATGCCCTCTGCTGTGGTAGCATCTGGAGAAGGGGGACTACGTTGATCCTGTGTGAGAATGCTTTCCCTGCGCAGTATTTTGTGAGTAAACTTCAGAGATTCCTGATCTCATGTGGTCATGTAAGAATCGACCTGGGGGATAGATAAGGTTATCAGTGGTGACTGCTCATGATGGCTATATAGTACCTCCAGTGGCAGGGGCAGTATGCCACTGAGTAGCAGTTGCTAAAGAGCAAGCATGGGGAGAGTGCTGTGTGCTCATGTTCTGCTTCTGAATTTCCCACAGACTGGCCACCAGGATTATAGACTATATAGAATCAGTGCTGTGTCCAAGAATGCCTACAGGTGCTCTGCCACAATTCCCTCCATTGCCTTCCTAAGAAAAGATGCATCAGTTGACTGGTGGGTGTAGGGTGGGCTTTTGTAGGAGCAGGCTCATCACTGCCTCTTTCAAAGCAGTGGGCATCATCCTATCCCATAACGTTGACCCACACCCTGGACCTACTCAGTCATGCTAGCTAGATTTTATCAAGTATGAGGTACAGGGATCAAGAGAACACATGGTTGGATGCATAACTGCAAACATATTGTCAACATTCATAACTGCCCTGAGACTTCCAGGTATAGGGCGGTATATAAATTTTAATAATAATAATAATAATAATAATAATAATAATAATAATAATAATAATAATGTGCAGAGGCATGGATTAAGGATGTGTCTCCTCTGTTTTCTAACTACCCTGCATGCACATATCCTCTTTACATGTTTTTGGTGAAAAAGTTGTCATTGAGGATAAATAGATGCTGACTCTCTGAACTCACACAAGGATCAAGACGAATGCTGGATGGATTGTAGTGAAGCATCTTATTTCACAAAGAAATATGCCTTCAAGGTAACTAGATAGCCCTAAAGATATGGTGTTAAATGAGCTCCCTCTGGCCCTAAATTCCACACAGCTAAGCCAGTGAGAATAGGACTAAGGTTTAATCAAATCTGTTGGCAATTGTAATGAGCCACATGCAGTCAGCATTGCTTATAATACTGCCAGAAGGAGGTGGCTTGCATTTCCCCTTGGTTTTTGCTGAGTTTTATGTGCTGCGGAAGCACAGGGCTACATCATTAAATATCATATCTAAGGCAAGAGCTTTGTTGAAATAAATGAAGGCCCTGACCTCTCCCTATTGAGCTCAGTGTGGTTTATTTTTGTCCTGTCTTATCAAAGTGCACCTGAAAGCATCACATTCAGCAACATTATTCTCTGCTGTACACAAAAGAATACCACCTTGTAGCTGATGGCAATGCTTAGACACATAATTCAAGAAAAGACTTTAAAAAGACAGTCACAGATGCAGCATTGTATGATGAGATTATCCCAATGTTCATTACTGTGGGGCTTAGGAAATTTTCATACCACTATAGGAAACCAGGACTTTACTCTCTGGACAAAGGATTATATGTCCGATATGATTACTCTGTATTGCTACTCATAAGCAATTATTTACATCTTAGCGTGTTTTACTTCACAAAGAAAAAATACTACTCACTTTGTATCCTGATTCGTTTTTTATCTCTCAATCCATTCTATTTACATTTCAGTTCCCTGTTTCTTTAAATGGTGTTCTGGATTGTTTGGGGTTGTTAACAGACTGCAATTTCTGATGAAATTATTTCTGTGTGCAGGTCCTCAGAAGGGAACCTTTATAGAATGTATAAGCTGATTTTGTATTCAAAATATAACCAAAACTGTTACATCTTCTCCTTCTCCTTCTCCTTCTTTAAACTGAACGGATGTTATCTATTTCAAGAAAGATGAATTCAACAGATGTGGGAGCTAACATTAAATTCTTATTGCCCAGTGGTCTAACTACCAACAGCAACCTTGGCTGTTTATGCTGATGGCTAAAGTGTTTGGGTAGCATGTGGCAGAGATTTTATTTTATTTTATTGCAAAAAGCAAAAGGAAGGCAAAAGGGCACAAAGTGACCTCACTCACCCCAGACAAATTTCCCATAGGCGGTATGTGCATAGTATCCACATGCTACCAGAATTCTCCCCTCAGTCAAGGACAGCACACATGTACTAGCCAGTGCCCAACTATGAACAAAACCATCTGGGGGAGAGGAAGCGGGTGACCTTTGCCCACCTATGTCCCACAGATCCCCACAGACCCTCACAGACTCAAAATGCATTTGTGAGTGTTGATGCCATAGGCTGAGAGAATGCAAGAAGCTGCTGTCCAGGCTCCCCAAAATATGAACGAGGGCTTCTTGATCTCTGAACATACGCCTCCTTGTTGAATGATAGCAAAGGAAACATCTGTAGCAGTTGCTGCTGCTGCTGTCCAGAACGCCTTAGGTGAAATAGGATAATGGGCCCAAGTCCTTTGAGACCTGCCAGAGGAATGAGAGGCGATGGAATGTCGCGAGGAGCAAAGATGGAGACAGCCAACTTGCCCCATACTTATTGACATCAGGCAGGCAGCCTCACAGTCCTCTGTTCAGCACCTGCTTAAAATATTTTTGCTTCAGCAAGCCTTTCCAGCCACATTGGAGTGGAGATTAAAACCTGTCTTTTCTGCCGATCTTTTGAATGTTTTTAAATACCTGTTTTTAACAGTCTTTTACTGATAATGTTCATGTTTTATTTTTATTGTTTGTAAGCCGCTTAGAGGTTTTACTACAATCAATCAATATATTAATTTGGATAAATAAAGTATCCCTGTCCAAACAGTTCTACCTTGCTGAAGAAAAGCTATATTTTAAAGCCCTTTGCCGAGGCATTTCCAGAAGCCTTTCTCAATGGTTTGGAAGAGCCTCAGACCCAGAACTTTCTAGAACAGGCATGTTCAAAGTCCGTTTTGGAGGCCTAATCTGGCCCGCCAGTCAGTTTAATCCGGCCCCTGTGGCAGTTTATTTCCTGGGGTAAAATCCTAAAAAAAGTTCAACAATTTCAATCCTAAAAAAAGGTCAACTTTGGTTGGCCCTTTGGTCGGCCCCCACGGTCCTTCACTTTATCAAATCTGGCACTCTTTGAAAAAAATTTGGACACCACTGTTCTAGGAGAACAAGAAGGCTTGTCCTTGTGGTCCACTCCAATGATGGAGAGCGCACAGAATTACGAACGAGGGTCCCAGTGGCTGCAACACGACAATGTTGCTTTGTGCTGAAGGTTGGGGTCAACAGCACTGGCAGCCTTCAATTTGTAGCAGCCAGTTTGGGAGAAGAGGGTTGACCTGGCGGGCTACATGGTTCCATGTTCCTTGCCAAAGGTTAAACACCATGGCAGGTGTTGTTTAATAGGTCCGAACTTCACATAAGGAGAGCTGGGTTGGCTCAGTGGGAAATGGCACAAAAATTGCTGCATCTGTGCCCTTCTCAAGCACCTTGCAAGTGTCAGGAATCAGCTTTCAAATGGACTTTGTAGCACAGCTTCAGTTCTTCCCAGCACCAATACATGAGCAAGCACTTTATTTCCAAAGAGAGAAATATTATTAACTTCAAAGGAAGGAAGCAAAAAGGCTGATGAGTTTGAGAAATTTAAACTCGAACATCAATGCTCTTGTAACATGCATAATGCTCGCTTTCTTTTCCTCTCATATAGGTAATTCTTCCAAAGACAGCAAAGCCCGACCACGCCATTCCTTCAGTGAGGCAGGCTCAAAACAAGATTTTCTTTGAACAACTTGGGAGCTTACATTAAATACATTGAATTAACTGTCGAAATAATCGCGCAGAACTTGAGGAGCCAAAAGATTAAATGCCACGTTATTTCTTTGCCTTTCATTTGTCTCAGCCAAAAGGGGATTTATTGCTGATTCTAAAATCCATATTTTAAATGAAACCCAAATATTCTTCTGTTGACTCTGTCCATATAAAAAAGGATTATTATACAACACAACCCCTCTGTCTGCAAATATGTAGGTTAAATAGAAATAGAAAAGTAAATGCACCTCTTGGTTTCTATATGGACTCCACAAGGCAAATGTTGATTTTGACCTTTTGTTTTTCTGCCTACAATTTTGCTGTTTACTAAAAAGCAATATTTATTGCCCTCAGTCAATATTTGGGATCCAGTGGCTTTTTATATAGCAGACAGATGAAGAATTGGAAGTTCTTTATTTTATGAATCTTACTTTTCTATCTCTTTTAACCTGTTTTCTACTTATTTTTTTATTTCTATTTCTATTACTTTCTCTACCCCCCTTTTGTGTTTTTATTGTATCTAGATAAAAGTTTTGTATTTTTCTCTATAAAACTTAATAAAAATTATTTTAAAATATATTTGGTATCTAATGGCTTTAAATACCCAGGTTTAAAATATTTGTAATTGCCTGATTGCTTCTTTAACATTATTATTTTAAAAACTTACATGCAGGTTCATATATCTTTATGCACAGCTTGCTGTATATTGTAATAATTTTAATTTGGTTTCACCAGTTTTGGTTGTTCTCAGAGAAAAATGCATGTATGTTGCATAAGAAACAAGGAAATACCTCTTTTAGACTAATCTTTGGCCAGCCAAACTTTTGTAATGCACAGACCATTTCAACAATAATTCTTAATGAAAAAGCCCAGAGCCAGAAATCTTGTTGAAATTGATGGGACAACTTACAGAACATATGTAGATCTCACTGATTCCAACTGGTCTAATCAGCTAACCTTCTCTAGGTCAAGGCCTAAGATAACAGAGCAGAGCAAGTTTCAGCATGCTTAATGGTACTATCTACATCCCATTAAAGCCAGTAGTAAATATCCCCATTGCCCTTAATATCTGTAAATTTGTGAATCTGTAAATCACTTTAAGAGCATAAAACATATTAACCAGTAAAGAATTATGGGCTGTGATAAATGTCTTGGCATGTGAAAACGCTTGCATTCCTGTAGACTAAAAACAGTGCTGCTAGACTGGAAAGTGAGGATATCCTAAATTCACTGCCAGCTTCAGTTTAGACTGCTGAATACTTAGAGGAGCCTTTCCCAACCTTTGGTCCACAGATGTTGTTGGACTACAACTCCCATCATCCCTGACCACTGGTCCAGCTAGCTAGGAATGATGGGAACTGTAGACCAACAACACCTGAGGACCCAAGGTTGAGAAAGGCTAGTTTTGACTATTGAGACTGCCTAGGTGCACCACTGTAGTAGAGTAGCTCTTGCCTCAACAGATTAGTGTTCTCAATTGCACATTCCCCCACCCTGTGCAGTATCACAGCACTGATCATACATCTGTTCTGAGCATGTTCAGAGCTGTTTCCTTGAGGGCCACACCTAAAGAGCCATGCCCCAGAAATGTGTTGGTCCCTGAACCAAAGTAAGAGACTTTTCAGTTTAGTTAGGTGCTAAGTATTTGTACAATTGCAATGTTTACATGTCCACAGTATCCAGAAGGAGGGTGGGGAGAAAGCCAGAACAATTTGACCACACCTCCATGACCTCCTAGCAGCCCTGCCAGGGCCAGTAACCACCAACTGCCTTTTCTCCCAAGTCAATGGGTTTAGGATTGTAGCCCTTGTGAAATTATGCCTCCTTCAATCTGAACTAGTATAAAAATTGATATGTGTCCCATCTTGGTTGCATGCTTTTTTTGAGTAGCTTCTGTTTCCAAAAACAAACTGCTTAATTAATGTTTTGCAGCCTTTGTGCTTTCATTTCTTTCCTGGATAGTGTTTTTACCCGTTTCTCATATTCTAGTCACAAAGCCTACATGCCTTTGGCAGGCTGTTATGCACTGAACCCATCAGCGAATAAATAATCATAAACGGTTACAGAAATGTATTCAGGAAATGCTTTATTGGATCTAATTTATTCCACATTATTATTTATTATGCCAATAAATAAAACTCAAACAGCACAAGGGACCACAGTGGATTAGCTGATGCACTTAGTGCCCATTAGTTCTCATAAGCTGTTATTGAAAAGGCTAACATTGCTTTTGGAAGCATAAAATATAATTGCTCCTTTAAAGAAACTTTTTAAAAATAAAACTATTTTGCCTCCTCCATAGCTGATGTTCAATATGCTTTACGCCCCTGACTTGGAACTATATAATGCACCTCAACACAAACACACCCCGCATGTCCCAAATGAACATCTGAATTGGGAAGCATACTTTTTGTCTAATCTGGGAAACTATCCTTAACAGCTTTGGAAGAAGCCAGGATTTTAAGCCATTGTTTGAAGTAGGTTCAGGATTCTGGCTTGCTGTGAAGTTTTCTGATTCAGGTGAAGTGGGGAACTATAGTTAATGGAAAACTTCCTGGTTTGTTCCCTGCTTGCAGGGAGGAGAAGAGAAAAGGGTGGTTTCCATTTTGGCCAAAAGACTCAGCTTACAAAAGCCAAGTTAGGGTTGTCTGGACTCATCCAGAGGAATGGTGCCCAAGGATGAGAGGTTGGTCCATCTAGTCCAGACAACTGGGGGGTGAGAAAGGAAGACCCTCTGTGTGTGGTGGAAAAGTAGACTTCCCAGCTGTGGCTCCTTCTTCACCCAAAGGGACCCTGCTGAGAGCTTGATAAAATCCAAATCGACTTAACTATAAGTAAGCCATGAATAGGGATAGGGGAGGAAGTCGATCTGGTTTGTATTTACATAGAAATGTAGATATACTGGTGAAAACAGCATAGCAAAATACATTATGTTGGGGGAAATGTGAATAGTAGGGGGAATGTGCTTTGTAAAAATGACTATATTAAGCAAAATTGCATTAAAAAGTTGTATATTAGGAGAAACCACACTTAAATGCTGACGAGGACATTTAATTTGTTTAAAAACCACAGACTGGTGTGGAAATGTAGACTGGAAAATGAGAAACCAAGAGGAACTGAAATTGACTGAGTCACCCATCCCTAGTCAGTTAATAAGCAGTTGCTCCACTAACAATTCTCAAAATGCTTGTACAGCTCTAGTATGCTGCTCTCTGGGCAGTGGAGCAGACTCAGTACAGAGACTGGCAAAGCAGCTGTGCAGTTTGCAATGCACATGACAGGTCCACTGAGGCTGAGATTCTATGAAGACTTACTGCAGAGTCAGTTCCATTGACCACAATGGGACTTACATCCGTTTAAACATGTGTAGGATTGTGCTTTGGTGAGTCCTTCCATTTGAAAATATTCTAGCAAAGCAACCTCATCTTAATACAGCTGCGTAGGAATGTCCTGCTGGATCAGGCCAATGGCCCATCTACCCAGCATCCTGTTCTCACAGTGACCAACCAGATCCTGATGAGAATCCCATAAACAGCACAGGACTGTCCTAAGCAGAAGCATGAGATCACCAGATCCAAATTCCCTAGTGAAGAATATGGGCTTGTTCAGATGCTCGTTCCTCTAAAATGTCTTCAAACAATGTACATTTTCCATGACGGTTCCCTTTACACCCTTACATCATTCATGCAATTTCTCTTTTGAATGTGCTACAGTAATTGTCATAAAGGTCCTCCATTTTTAAATTTGGCCTTTTACATTTTCTTTTTACACCCATGTATTTTCAGTAATTATGGATCAACGTGTAAAAAGCTTCTATCTCACAAATGGTACATTTTTTTCCAGACCAACTCAGAAAAGTGAGGTGAAATGTATGCCTTGCTGCTCTGCAATTACATTTGGCTGAATAACCTGCCTGTCCTTATAAGAAATCAATAGCTTCATTACAAACTGCGCTGTTTTAAGAGTAATTGGAAGTTTAATATTTGTATAAGTCTGTAAGTTTCTTCATTAAACCGATGCTTCGTTTATTCACTCTGGAAGTGCGGCAAGCAGAAAATACAGCAAGATGACTGCTAAGCAAACACAAATGGATCATTATCAACAAAACTGTCAGCACACACTCTAGATCCAACACTTCTCCATTCATTCATAGCACAGTGTCAGTTTTCTCTTTTACTATTGCCCTCTTCATTTGACCCTATATTTTGCAGGGTCTTCAGCTGTGTGTGCAATATTATGTGCAAAAAAGGTAAAGGTAAAGGACCCCTGACAGTTAAGTCCAGTCATGAACGACTCTGGGGTTTCGGCCCTCATCTCGCTTTACTGGCTGAGGGAGCTGACGTTTGTCCGCAGATAGTTTTTCTGGGTCATGTGGCCAGCATGACTAAGCCGCTTCTGGCAAAACCAGAGCAGTGCACAGAAATGCCATTTACTTTCCCGCTGGAGCGGTACCTATTTATCTACTTGCACTTGGACATGTTTTTGAACTGCTAGGTTGGCATTTAAAATAAAACACATCAAAAAGTACACAACCAAACTGAAACAATTTCCTCATGAATAATAAGATCTAAAAATAAAGATACAGAAATCAATATCATTAACTTACAAAAAACCAACCAACCAACCAACCAACCAATCCTCTTAATACCAAAGCCTAGGAATGTGTTCAGCAGATTTGTAGCTGGAGTCAGTCAGGGCCGTGCCCTCCCAGACCAGGGAGGAAAAGGCCTGTAAAGCAGGCTGCAGGTTTTCCAGGACTCCCAGCCAAGATGTTGTGGTTCTGAAGATTAAGCTATGTAACTGTGCTGCCAAGGTAGACATAGGGACAGGTTTTCTAAAACAAAGTCCAGCAGCCTATTCTTCCTTAACTCACAGGCTCACAATTTTGATCCATCTTCACCTAGAAATTATTATTTTACTTAATGCTATAACAAATATGCTCCTTATTAAAAAAAAATAGCTGGTGTTATTATTAGTTGATAATACTTCATTTGCTCAAGGTATTAACTGCAGACTAATTTTCAAGACCATTTGAGTAACAAATTACACATCTCGCGTAAAAGTGCTTCTGTTCAAAGATATTTGAACATTGCCTACTAAGAGCTGAGTCCACACACCTCTTTAATATGCTACAAAGCTTATGTCCTGCTTGTTCATGTCTGGTTTTTCTGAAGGAATCTATAAAATGCTTTCTTCCAGTGGCTGATCATCCATGAGTAAGGAGTCCTGGGCTCTGTAGCTCCCTCGGGTTTGTTCTCTGAAGGTCAGGTTACCAAATCTGTGATTGTGGTAATAACATTCAAAGGTTCTGTTTCAATAATTCCAAGCAGCACCCTCTACAGTGGACATAGTGTGTCCAAGAACCCAGTGATAAATTCCCAGAGCTTCTAAAGATAGATAGGTGTGGGACAGTTCACACACCTGAAACATAATTCATTGTAACCTGTAATTATTATTACTTCTTGGGCTTAAATACAAAGAGGTCCAAAGAAGGATTCCAAATCACCAACTAAACAAACATTGGAGGAAAATATTGCTAGCCTGCGCTGAAATTAAAATCTGTTGTAGTTAATTAATTGGAGCCAAAAATCAACAAGGGATTGATAATCACGTATTATTTCAAGCCTGTATTGATTTGAAATGGAAATAAACTTGCAGGCAACTAATGAAAAACTGACAACATAAATCCTTCTTTTATTGTACGTGTATGTGAATGAGACAGTAGTGTGCCAATCTAACTTAAATGCATTTGGGATTGTTATTCTCAACTCCAGTGACCTTTTCCCTTACTCTACTCTTCCTTTGCCTATTAAAATTATCTCTGTGATTTAAAACTGAATGAACCAGATAGGAAAATATTTTAGTGTCTAGTTGCTAAGAATAAAATTTATGTGGCTGATATACTTAGAGGCCTTTTTGTCTCCACTGACAACTTCTGTAAATCAGCACTGCTACGGACTAACACAACACACTGTCCTAATATTGCTGAGGTAAGTCGACATGCTGGCGACACCCTTTAACAAGTGGCAATTCATTATTTATTCCTCCTGCAGATACTGCAGCTGTATTTGGTGTGATAATTCCATAAGGAATTCCAGGGTCCATTATAATTTAGCATCTCCATTTGTGCATTCCTATTACAGGGTGTTAATGAAAAAATATCTACTGCTGGGCTCCTTGTCTGCAGTAACACACCCTCTCTTAAGCACTGTCTATAGTGCATTCCTGTCATTGGTAAACCCAAACTAAATAGTGAAAACCATGTTTTCCATATTAAAGACAGTAGGTCTTACTTGCATGACTGAGCATGTATAAGCTTGTGCAGTTAGGCTCCCACACCAAGGGAGATGTGGAGTGATCAGTTTCCTTAAATGCACTTACTTCATGATCAACATCTTCACCAACACTGTGGAAATTTCTACCAAGCCTCCATAATCTTTATGCCTATTGGTCTACCGGTTGTGGACAGAGGGCCTTCTCGGTAGTGGCACCTGCCCTGTGGAACGCCCTCCCATCAGATGTCAAAGCGATAAATAACTACCTGACATTCAGAAGACATCTTAAGGCAGCCCTGTTCAGGGAAGTTTTTAATCTGTGATATTTTACTGTATCTTTGGTTTCTATGGAAGCCGCCCAGAGTGGCTGGGGAAACCCAGCCAGATGGGCGGGGTACAAATAATAAATTATTATTATTATTATTATTATTATTATTATTATTATTATTATTATTATTATCATTATTATCATCAGCTGTACATTCCACACATGAAATCTGCATTGGATAGAATATGACTCCATCTCATTTGTGTAATGTAATAAGCCTTGTGGACTAGATCAGCTGTAGAAGCTCATAAAGATATTCCTCAAAAATGCCCAAATGAATACAGCAAGGTGCAGCTAGCAGAGATCTCCCACATGTTCTCCCTTCCTGAATGAATTCCAAGAGTGTGGACACAAGAACACAATGTTCACACCTTCACTGACTTGTTTTGGGTTTTGCTCGGAATTTGTTTTCTCATTATGGTGATTTCCCACCCCACATTTATTCCCATAATGAAATTATGTGATGTCGCTGCAAGTGTGCTTGCTCACTGGAGCTGTTTTTGCTTGTTTGGTCAGAACGAGGGTTCTTATTGTGAGGATGGCCTGCAATTCCTAGGTCTTGCTGTTTTAATTCCTCCCTCTCTAGTTCTAGTATTGAAAACAAACTTGTTTCAATATGAGTATCTGTGATATGAGTAAGTAAGATATGAATCATCACACAGCAGGAGGAGTTAGAGTTCAGATTGCAATGTCTGATGATGCTTGTACCCCACCCATCTGACTGAGTGGGCCCCATCACCCTGGGTGACTTCTAAAAGAATATAAAAAAAACACAATAAACAACCTGACATTTAAAACTTCTCAAAACAGGGATACTTTCAGATGTCTACGGAAAGCCATATAATTCTTCATTTCTTTGACATCTCGTGATAGGAGGTCGTTCCACAGGGTGGGTGGGCACCACTACCAAGAAGGGTCTCTCTGCCTGCCTGGTTCCCTATAACTTCACATCTCACAAGGAGGGAACTGACAAAAGGCCCTCAAAACTGGGCTGAACAGTGAGAGTAGAGATGTTCCTTCAGGTAAAATGTCCCTATTCCCACAGAGGCTTAGAGAAAAACAGATTCCCAATAAAAGCTGAATCGAGCAGCTCTCACTTTCCTGTTTTCCTCCAGTGAGCCCTAAATGGAATGACTAAATAGCAAAATGCAAAATTAAAATTGTCTGCTTATAGTTCACCAGACAATGCTCAAAGGTCACGACAGCAAGGGTACATTTAACACACCACGTGTATTATTAAAGAGCCTTTGAAAATGAGGAATGGAGATGCCAGCATTGTGAATCAGGCTGGTGTTGCGTCCTCTTGTTGTTGGTAGCTTAGCGCTGCTCATGGGCACTTTTTAAAATCAGAGCTCAAAGTGGGCTCAGTGCTTTTGTTTTCCTTACAATTAAATGCCATTTTAATCAGGGAAACAGTGTAATGAAATATTTCCCATGCAAAACTGCTTCAACAGCATGGGATTGGGGAGGAAGAGGACAAAACTGCTGCCTTACATGCTTGCAAAGCATCACCTGAAGGTGAAGATGCATCTAACTTGCTGAAGCTAAACAGGTTTGGATCTGTTTAGTTCCTGGATGGGAACTAAAGGGGTCTGGAAACCAAGCCTTATGAGGAATGGTTGAGGGACCTGGGTATGTTTAGCCTGGAAAAGAGGAGACGGAAAGGAGATATGATTTGTTGTTGTTTTGTTGTTTAGTCGTGTCCGACTCTTTGTGACCCCATGGACCAGAGCACACCAGGCACTCCTGTCTTACACTGCCTCCTGCAGTTTGGTCAAACACATGCTGGTAGCTTCGAGAACACTGTCCAACCATCTTGTCCTCTGTTGTTCCCTTCTCCTTGTGCCTTCCATCTTTCCCAACATCAGGGTCTTTTCCAGGGAGTCTTCTTTTCTCATGAGGTGGCCAAAGTATTAGAGCCTCAGCTTCAGGATCTGTCCTTCCACTCGGGGCTGATTTCCTTAAGAATGGAGAGGTTTGATCTTCTTGCAGTCCATGGGACTCTCAAGAGTCTCCTCCAGCACCATAATTCAAAAGCATCAATTATTTGGCGATCAGCCTTCTTTATGGTCCAGCTCTCACTTAGCCATCTTCAAATATTTCAAGGGCTGTGACATGAAAGAGGGAGTAAGCTTGCTTTCTCCTGCTCTGGAGGGTAGGACTCTAAACAATGGCTTCAAGTTACCAGAAAGGAGATTCCTACTAAACATCAGGAAGAATTTTCTGGCAGCAAGAGCTATTTGATAGTGGAACAGACTCCCACGAGAGGTGGCAGAATCTCCTTCCTTGGAGGATTTCAAGCAGGGGTTGGATGGACACCTGTCATGGATGCTTTAGTTGAGATTCCTGAATTGCAGGGGGCTGGACTAGATTACCCTCAATGTCCCTTCCAACTCTACAGTTCTGTGATTCTATTTAATGGATGTAAATGTTTATATACCTGTTTTATTTTATAATGTCTTTAGTCTTTATGCATATGCTCTTCAGTGTGAGCCACTTGGGGACCTGTTTGGTGGCAAGTGACTAATATGTGTAATAAATAAGTAAAGGGAGGTTTGGTTTAGTGTGTTTTTTTGAACCTGGGCTTGTGGTTAAGCTATCTCATCACTGACCACAGGCTTTAGCCAAGACACTTTCACACAGTCCCATTCGGCCATAGTTTACACTGCTTACAGTATCATGAGAAGAAGGTAACTGAGACTCAGTGATACTCGGGGTTCTTTTTCTAGAAAAAGAGGTGCAGGAACTCGCCATGAACACCTCCCTGGTTCTCTTAGAATAGCAATGACACCCACCTGAGAGGTGCCAGAACTGAATTCCATTGAGTTCCAGCTGAAAAAAAGCCATCGGATACATAATTTTGGATTGTGGCCTATATTGGGGGGGGGGGGGAATACATAGTTGCAACACTGGCATCTTAAATTTTGAGCCATCTGTTTTCAGACAGAAATGGTTTCTAATAGTGCATGTATTTCCTTACCCTTTAATGAGCAAAACAGTTCTGAGCTACGTAATATTCATTTCTTATCTATTATTATCACCTTGCCTTTGAATGTGAACTCTTTTTTTTCTATTCTTTTTGGCTTTATCTATCATGTACTTTCACAGGGTAATGGGGAAAACAATGAACATCAAGTAGGGAGAGCAGACGTTAAATAAATCAGCCAACAGAGGGAGAGTCCATATGAGTCGACAGCTCCACAGCATGCTCCTGACCCGAGGGGGTTCAGATCAGCAGGAGCCACAGCTGGAGCAGATGCTCATGGTTTGCTTAGTCAAATGTCATGAATTAAATGGAAATATGCAAAAAAGAAAAAAGTAGGTTATATAGGTTTGAAAATAAAGCCTATTTTCCTCTTGGTGGAAAAAACTCATTTTGGATAAATCCTGTTACCCCTGTTTATTATTTATTTTTTTAAAAAAAAATTGCCGCCGCCCAAGCCCAACAAGAACATGTTGCATTAGTCACATTGTAGGAGGGGCTTGTAAATATGTGCCAACAAGCCTCTCTCAAGCCCATCATTCTTCAAGTGTACACACACACACACACACACACACACACACACACACTACCCTCCTGATCAGAAAAACTGCTGGTATTTTTTGTGTATACCACCATGATGTTTTTCTTATTTAGTTATTTGGTTATTAAAATTGCATCCCTCCCTTCCTCCCTGAGGAGCTCAGGGTGTTAAAACAGTACAATTTAAATAAAATAAAGACATATTTTAAACATTTGAAAACAATTTGGAACGTCTAGAACATCAAAAACATAAAATAATAGCAATCACGTACCCCGCACAGTTATGTCACAGTTGCCTTGGCCAGTATATATGAGCCATCAAATGCCTGGGTAAATGGAACTCTGCTTGTCTGAAAAGTCACTCATGAGGGAGACAGATGCATCTCAGCAGGGATTCAGCCTTCCACAAATGGGCAACCACCGAGAAGGCCTTGCCACAGCGGAATGCCAACTGGGCATCAACCAGGGGTGGCACTACCAACAGAACCTCCCCTGCTGATCATAGGAATCATAAGCTGGTAGTTTAGAAATACCCTAATAAATAAGCAAAAAGGAATGCTGTTTGCAGGGGGGGGGGCAGTTGTTTAGGTGGTTTGTTGCTGTTGATTTCTTGTATCTTTATTTTAGATTTTGTTGTGAATTGAGTGGAAATTGGTTCAGTTTGGTTTTGTATTTTTTAAATGCGCCTTTTGTTTTTTTACTACTTTTTTATGTTGTAGTTATATAGTTTTTCATGTTATAAGCTGCCATCAGCATGGTTTGGACTGTGGGAAGGAGGCATACGGTAAAATTATTTCTGTCTCTGCAAACACCTAGCAGAGACTAATTCATTCTAAAACCTCCGTCTTCAGGGTCTAAATGCAGACTTCATAGCTTCCATATCCAGCCTAATTTTTGCACTTTTGTGTTTGCCATCTCCCCAGTCTCTGTGGCGCCATATTCCACCTTGAGAGCCAGTGTGGTGTAGTGGTTAAGAGCGGTAGTCTCGTAATCTGGGGAACCGGGTTCGCGTCTCCGCTCCTCCACAAGCAGCTGGTGGGTGACCTTGTGCTGGTCACACTTCTCTGAAGTCTCTCAGCCCCACTCACCTCACAGAGTGTTTGTTGTGGGGGAAGAAGGGAAAGGAGAATGTTAGCCGCTTTGAGACTCCTGAAAGGGAGTGAAAGGCGGGATATCAAATCCAAACTCTTCTTCTACTGTTGAAGGCAGTATGTTTCTGGATACCAGCTATTGAAAGCGGTAAATGAGGCGAGGGCTCTACTTCTCAGGCCTTGCTTGCTGGTTTCCCACAGGCAACTGGTTGGCCACTGTGAGAACAGGATGCTGGACCATATGGAACACTTGCCTGACCAGGGCTATTCTGATGTTCTGATGAAGAGTTCTGAAGAACTGTAAAGCAAGTTCACTGTTTATTGATATTTTAGTTGCTGCTAGGTTTTTGCTTGTAGTTTAACAGAATTTGTATACCATGTAACTGCAAACAGAACATCTAAATGGTTTAGAGTTTTGATTTACAATAAAGGCATTGCCCAGTTTTGGATTTTGGAAGGTTTTTTAAAAAAACCTTTTGAAATGTTATTTTTTTATACCTTCGATTAGCTTTGCACCCTAATTAGCAGCCCTGGAAGCTCTGTACCTTTAATTAGCTGTGTATTTCTATGCCAAAACCACTGTGAAATTCTGAATATATGAACTCCCGCCCTGAACCGAAGCCAAATATTGATCACTTGTTGTTTTGCTTATAAGGCAAGACTGAACGTGTTCCTTGGCTGCAAATCCAACTATGCAAATTTGAACATTGATTTAATCAAGACATAGCCACACAATTGTTTTCATTATTTCACAGGTTTTCAATTAGGTTGGGTTCGGGAGCTGGCTGTCCTCACAGCCTCTGAGTTTTGCTAAAAGGTTAGACGATGAATATTTATTATTTGGGGGCCTTGTGGCTGCAATCAGGTTTAATAGCAAATATGGCTGTTTTTTTAAGTACATGCAAATGATTCTTAAATACTCCAATGTAGTGATTGATTCACCTTTATTTTATCTTGACTGCTTTATCTTTAATCCTAGTTATTACCTTGCCACTCCACTCCAAG
The DNA here is from genome assembly GCF_964188315.1 of Podarcis muralis. Taxonomy (NCBI): domain Eukaryota; kingdom Metazoa; phylum Chordata; class Lepidosauria; order Squamata; family Lacertidae; genus Podarcis; species Podarcis muralis. The sequence continues at coordinate 60,718,816 of NC_135656.1, read as the reverse complement.
ATAAATTAGTTGCCAGGAAATAAGTGACTGCTTGTTTTTTATTACAAAGGATTTCCTTCTTATTTTCTAGCAATTTCACAGTGAGAAATGAACTTTCTATGGTTTGACACCTCTTGCCCACAAAGCAAAAAACAAAACAAAACACCATAAATAATGAAACTGATCTATGCAGACAAAAAATTGCCCTTTGAACAAGACAGGCCAACTAATATATATGGCAGCTTGATCTATTTCTTAATTATTGGTACCAATACCAGAGTAGAGAACAATGTACGCAGTCTACAGCCTCTTATCCTAAGCATCCCAGTTTTCAACGAAAGAAAGACCTCATGATTGTGGAAGACACTGGAGAAATACAAAGAAAATATGAACTTTCACCTTAGACACCAGAACATTCACAAATCCCCAAATCGTTTGCAAATGTTCTTGGTCCCTAGTTATGAAATACTACTATTCTAAGTCTCACCACCAAGTAAAACTCAAAGTTCTGCACATACTGTACAGGGTTTCCTGTTCTTTTCTGTGAAGGGAAAGTGAATACGGTTAAGAACTTAATTCGTTCTGGAGGTCTGTTCTTAACCCGAAACTGTTCTTAAACTGAGATACCACTTTAGCTAATGTGGCCTCCCGCTGCTACCGCACCGCTGCCACGCGATTTCTGTTCTCATCCTGAAGCAAAGTTCTTAACCCAATGCACTATTTCTGGGTTAGTGGAATCTGTAACCTGAAGTGTTTGTAACCCGAAGTACCACTGTACAAGCAACCCCCCTTTGTGTAGGGGGTACGTACATATGTGAAATTGAGTATAATAAAAGCACCCATTGGAAAAGCCTGCAAATACCCTCTAAACCTCTGGAAACTCTTGAAAACCCCTTTTAAAAACTAGCTGCACATACCAGATGCCAGACTCCATCACTATTGCTCCCTCCCAACCTCCTTCCTCAAACTCCAATGCTCCACAGGTTTCAATGGTTGGTGCAAAGGCCTGTGGGGTTGCTAGGCACTGTTTTTGTGCTTTTCTGGGGCCATTTTAGCAATTTTAAAATTTTCTCCTTGGTTGGGTGTGATGTATATGTACAGGGACACGAACATATTGATTGTTCATCAATGGGGGTTGCCTGTATTCTTGATGGCTGCTCAGCATTTATGGAACTCCTTTCATTCAGTGGTTAGCCACCTGTAGTCTAAGCATATTTCAGGAGTATAATAAGATATGGCTGGAGATGGACCCTGGGGTGCTGCACTTAGGCAAACGTGCCTTATTTTAATTAGACGTGTTTGTATTTTCTGTCGTCCGTAACGTGTTATATTTTGAATTAGAATGTGGTCTCACATATTAGAACATGCTATAACTTTAGTTAACTGACTGTGGACACAATTAGCTAGGCACATTTAAATCCCATTCATTTCATTGCGAGAGTTTAAAGTGTATGTCTGTTTTTCAATGAAATAAATGGGGCTTAAGAGGATTTAACTTTGGTTGGATCATGCTCAATGTTTGCTCAAAGCTTGCTTGGTTGAATTGTGTGTGGATAATGAAGAAAAGATGTCAGCCATGGAAATCAATAAATTTAAGGATGAGTAACTTGGTGTTGTGACCAATGGAGAAGGCTATCATCCCATAAAAACTGATGTGTGAATTCCCAGCATTTTTAGTAGAGCTGGATTGCATCCTGGCTTCTTCTTCTTCTTTGTCCTGGTTCAAAGGAAGACTGCAGCAGTAACCAGAAGTTATCACTCTGCAGCTACCTACTATACCTCCAAGCAGAAATACGTGTACACTGGGTGACATAGTGAGATGCTTCATACTTAACAGAAGAGCTTGTCAAATGCCTCATTGGGCTCCTAAAAAGCGCATTTTGCCTGAAGATGTTGGCAGTACGATTCTGATGAATGACCATGGGGCCCAGACAACAGGAGAAGAAAGCACAAAATCCAGCTGAAATTAATTTGCTGAAATAAGTGAATAAAGCATTCATCCATGAGGCTTAATCTGTTAAAGTCAGCGGCAGTGCTGCCTAACTCATGAAACATGCTCAAACGTATTTTTGCACTTGCATCTGAAAGGTCTTCCCTTTTCACAATTCATGGGCATTCCAGCTAACTGAAATGAAGAATCGCCTGCACCAGAGCTCAGGAAAAGGAGTTAAAATGCCGTCTCATTCAGCCATAGCCTAAGAGGCAACATAGATCAACAGTTAACATGTGATCTAGGGTTTGGTAATTAAGTTACTCTCAAGGCCTCAGCTTTGGTGCTGGATTATACTGACCCAAAAGGTGAAGGGTCAGACAGTTGTGGTTGATGCAATCTGACCTGATGTAGCAATGAATAAGAAAACCCTTGTTAGGGCACAGCTCAAAATAACAGGTACCAGCCATTCTGAGCACCTCAATGGACAGCCCAAGTTCTTTGAGCCACCCCAAGGCAGTGCCAACATTTGCTTGAAATGCCAGCAGGCAGAACACCAAAGCACTGCCAGACTCCAGACATTTGCTCTTGAAGGAGAAAAGCTTGAGGCAGCCTTCAGACCCATCACTAGGGCTGTATGAGATTTGTGGAGGGGAGTTGCAGCTTTACTCCATACTGTCTCTGGTTGGACAAACCAAGATGAAGGTGTGTCAGTGGGGACGTGGGAAAGAATTACACACAAATTTGTTCCAAGCTGACAGCCAATGTTCATTGTGTTTAACCTCCCACTTGTGGGCATCGCTTCAGGACTTTATTTAGGGAAGGTAGCGGGAGACATTCTCTCCCCTTTTTCAAATGTTGATGATGATGATTCTTCTACACCAGGTAACTATGTACATCAGAGAAGGGGGAAGACAACTCCAACAAGCCTCTCCTTTGAGGATTCCAGCTGCTATTAAGTCAATGATCTGAATAGCTGTGCAACAGGAGCAGACCTGCCCTCTTGGCCTGGACAGTGTCACCTGCTCTACTCCCAGCTCTGATGGGGGGAATGCTTTGTCTAGAATAAGGATTGCTCTCCTAGATATTCAAAATTTGCACAGAGAGATCTACGGAACTATATTATAGAAACTATGGGCTGGATTCGACTAAATAGTTGTGCCAGCAGGACCCAGCACATCAAGTCTCACTAACACAATGGGACTTTACCCCTCCTCTTCCTGCCCCACCCATCAGCTCAGGTGGGGTGGGGTGAGGTGGGGAGAACCCCCCACAACAGCATGGAGTTGGGAGGAGAAGGGAGAACATTCCACCAGGCAATCTCCTTAACACGACTTTGAATTCCACCTCATAACTTTTAAGAACTGGCATATGAGCTTGCTTTCCCTCTTCTCACTCATCCTCTCCTTTTCCTTGCATGCCATGAATTTATTTATTTTTTAGACTGTAAGCCTCAGGGCAGGGGCTGTCTTTGTAAGCTGCTTTGGGAACCTTTTGGGCTTTAAATAAATAAATAGTCTAATAATGAAACAGGTCTATTTTCAAAGCACACCTGCCAAAGCCTTAAGCCCCTTTTCTTCAAGATAAGGGGGAGGTTTCCCCCCCCCTCAAAAGAAGGTTGCCTTGTGTTGAAAACCAGAAAATAGTCACTATGCTAGCTGCTCTTAAAATATGTTTTTGTTTCCATTTGAATTTATTTGAGAGCAAACCTATGGGTTGTTCTGTATCTTGTCTCATCCCCACTGAAATCACTCCTCCCCCTTCCTCATTTGCTTCTGGAAAGGGAAGGATAGCAGACACTTTTCTTCATGTCTTTCCCCCCAGCATTTATTTGTTGTATCTACAGTTCATTCCAGTGACAAATTGTGTGTGTGCTTGTTCTTCCCCTGCACATTCTTACTGCTGCTTAATAGGTACTGAGCTGTAAGATGAGTGCATTCATTGTCTCTTAATATTAGACCTGTCAGCCACACAGCAAAACAACCCTCAGGGAGAAATCAATAATTGTTACCCAATGCCCATTGATTTATACTATGTCTCCAATGAAAGTTCCACTATCCAATATATTGAATACTTTTTTCTGTTTGAAGAGAGCTGTCTGTCTGAAAATATTGCACCGCTGGAAGCACAATGGCACCACAGGAAAAGAAAAGGGCATTCAGATTTCAGTTGCTAAACAAGCAGTAAAAGCATATTGCTTGTTCATGGCTTTTGAGTGGATAACTATGAACTAAGATGTGAAGTGGTCTTCACTAGAAATGTGTAAATCATGTAAAGCTTGCCTCAGATTAAGTTAGAAATTATCCAAAATCGACACACCCACCCACCCACACCACCACCACCAACAAAAAGACAATCCAGGGACTAGAAAAAAATTATTTGCCACCTCCTATGTCCTCAAAGGCCATCCCCATTCCTTACCTTGAGGATGGGTGGTGTCAGCAGTTGTACAAAATGCAATCTACAATTGAAGATACCCTTGGGAGACCTAAATTGCCCATAGTCCCCTCCAACTCCAAGACTTTTACTCAGTGTGAAAAGCAAGAGAAAGTAGAAAACAAAGAGTAAACCCTCCCTTTGCTTGTGCAAGTCCACTGGTGCAGTGATTGCCACTAAGCTTCAAGTTAAGGAAAGGGAAGACAGTACAGCAGTGTGCTTGGAACCGCAAACTGCAGGTGCTGGACGAATGGATGGAAGTCAGGATTTGTTCTCTGGCTCAGATTTTGATCCAAGTTAGAAATTTTTATTTTATTACTCACCCCCCCCCCAATTGATTATTGTGGAGAAATCAAGAAATGTCTATTTTTAAAATTTATTTATTGGGAGAAGTGAATAGAATTTGCAGTCATAGTAGGTAAAGGACTGAATGCTGCACGATGCATGCAAGGGTGTTAAGAGGGGGCCTACACCTGTGCTACACCTGTCTCCTTCATGGATCACTGCCTTGCCGTGGCGAAGGGGCTTGAATAACTCAGAGAAGCTATGAGCTATGCCGTGCAGGGCCACCCAAGATGGACAGGTCATAGTGGAGAGTTTTGACCAAACGTGATCCACCTGGAGCAGGAACTGGCAAGCCACTCCAGTATCCCTGCCAAGAAAACTCCATGGACAAAGACAACAGGCATATAAAAGTTATGACGCTGGAAGATGAGCCCCTCAGGTCGGAAGGTGTCCAACATGCTACTGGGGAAGAGCGGAGGACAAGTACAAGTAGATCCAGAGCTGATGAAGCGGCTGGGCCAAAGCCGAAAGGACGCTCAGTTGCGGATATGCATGGAAGCGAAAGGAAAGTCCAATGCTGTAAAGAAAAATATTGCATAGGAACCTGGAATGTAAGAACCATGAACCTGGGTAAGTTGGATGTGGTCAAAAATGAGATGGCAAGAATAAATATTGATATCTTGGGCATCAGTGAACTAAAATGGACGGGAATGGGCGAATTCAGTTCGGATGACTATCATATCTACTACTGTGGACAAGAAACCCGTAAAAGAAATGGAGTGGCCCTCATAGTCAACAAAAGAGTGGTGAAAGCTGTACTGGGATGCAATCTCAAAAATGATAGAATGATCTCGATACGAATCCAAGGCAGACCTTTTAACATCACAGTAATCCAAGTTTATGCACCAACTACTGGTGCTGAAGAAACTGAAATTGACCAATTCTATGAAGACTTACAAGACCTTATAGAAGTGACACCAAAGAAGGATGTTCTGCTCATAATAGGGGATTGGAATGCTAAAGTAGGGAGTCAAGAGATAAAAGGAACAACTGGCAAGTTTGGCCTTGGAGTTCAAAACGAAGCAGGGCAAAGGCTAATAGAGTTCTGTCAAGAGAACAAGCTGGTCATCACAAACACTCTTTTCCAACAACACAAGAGACGACTCTACACATGGACATCACCAGATGGGCAGCATCGAAATCAGATTGATTATATTCTCTGCAGCCAAAGATGGAGAAGCTCTATACAGTCAGCAAAAACAAGACCTGGAGCTGACTGTGGCTCAGATCATCAGCTTCTTATAGCAAAATTCAAGCTTAAACTGAAGAAAGTAGGAAAAACCACTGGGCCGGTAAGATACAATCTAAGTCAAAGCCCTTATGAATACACAGTGGAAGTGAGGAACAGGTTTAAGGATTTAGATTTGGTGGACAGAGTGCCTGAAGAACTATGGATGGAGGCTCGTAACATTATACAAGAGGCAGCAACTAAAACCATCCCAATGAAAAGGAAATGCAAGAAAGCAAAGTGGCTGTCCAACGAGGCCTTACAAATAGCGGGGGAGAGAAGGCAAGCAAAATGCGAGGGAGATAGTGAAAGATACAGGAAATTGAATGCAGATTTCCAAAAAATAGCAAGGAGAGACAAGAAGGCCTTCTTAAACGAGCAATGCAAAGAAATAGAGGAAAACAATAGAATGGGAAAAACCAGAGATCTGTTCAAGAAAATTGGAGATATGAAAGGAACATTTTGTACAAAGATTTCCATAATAAAAGACAAAAGTGGAAAGGACCTAACAGAAGCAGAAGACATCAAGAAGAGGTGGCAAGAATACACAGAGGAACTATACCAGAAAGAAATTGATGTCTCATATACCCCAGGTAGTGTGGTTGCTGACCTTGAGCCAGACATCCTGGAAAGTGAAGTCAAATGGGCCTTAGAAAGCATCGCTAATAACAAGGCCAGTGGAAGTGATGATATTCCAGCTGAACTATTTAAAATTTTAAAAGATGATGCTGTTAAGGTGCTACACTCAATATGCCAGCAAATTTGGAAAACTCAGCAGTGGCCAGAGGATTGGAGAAGATCAGTCTACATCCCAATCCCAAAGAAGGGAAGTGCCAAAGAATGCTCCAACTACCGCACAATTGCACTCATTTCACACGCTAGCAAGGTTATGCTTAAAATTCTACAAGGCAGGCTTAAGCAGTATGTGGACCGAGAACTCCCAGAAGTGCAAGCTGGATTTAGAAGAGGCAGAGGAACCAGAGACCAAATTGCAAACATGCGCTGGATTATGGAGAAAGCTAGAGAGTTCCAGAAGGACATCTACTTCTGCTTCATTGACTATGCAAAAGCCTTTGACTGTGTCGACCACAGCAAACTATGGCAAGTTCTTAAAGAAATGGGAGTGCCTGATCACCTCATCTATCTCCTGAGAAATCTCTATGTGGGACAAGAAGCTACAGTTAGAACTGGATATGGAACAACTGATTGGTTCAAAATTGGGAAAGGAGTACGACAAGGCTGTATATTGTCCCCCTGCTTATTTAACTTATATGCAGAATTCATCATGCGAAAGGCTGGGCTGGATGAATCCCAAGCCGGAATTAAGATCGCCGGAAGAAATATCAACAACCTCAGATATGCAGATGACACAACCTTGATGGCAGAAAGTGAGGAGGAATTAAAGAACCTTTTAATGAGGGTGAAAGAGGAGAGCGCAAAATATGGTCTGAAGCTCAACATCAAAAAAACGAAGATCATGGCCACTGGTCCCATCACCTCCTGGCAAATAGAAGGGGAAGAAATGGAGGCAGTGAGAGATTTTATGTTCTTGGGCTCCATGATCACTGCAGATGGTGACAGCAGTCACGAAATTAAAAGACGCCTGCTCCTTGGGAGAAAGGCGATGGCAAATCTAGACAACATCTTAAAAAGTAGAGACATCACCTTACCAACTAAGGTCCGTATAGTTAAAGCCATGGTTTTCCCAGTAGTGATGTATGGAAGTGAGAGCTGGACCATAAAGAAGGGTGATCGCCGAAGAATTGATGCTTTTGAATTATGGTGCTGGAGGAGACTCTTGAGAGTCCCATGGACTGCAAGAAGATCAAACGCATCCATTCTTAAGGAAATCAGACCTGAGTGCTCACTGGAAGGACAGATCGTGAAGTTGAGGCTCCAATACTTTGGCCACCTCATGAGAAGAGAAGACTCCCTGGAAAAGACCCTGATGTTGGGAAAGATGGAGGGCACAAGGCGAAGGGGACGACAGAGGATGAGATGGATGGATAGTGTTCTCGAAGCTACAAACATGAGCCTGACCAAACTGCGGGAGGCGGTGGAAGACAGGAGTGCCTGGCGTGCTCTGGTCCATGGGGTCACAAAGAGTCGGACATGACTAAACGACTAAACAACAACAACAACATCATATTTCCTCTCAGTCTCCTCTTATCCAGGCTAAACATACCCAACTCTCTCAACTGTTCTTCAGTTCTTCACTTTGGGTGTTGCACGTTCAGGAACCCCACACAAATGCCTGCAAACACCTACACAGTCCAGCCAATGTCCATCAAGCAGCATTCCAAGTAAAGGGGTCTTTTCAGCTCAAAGAATCACAGAATTGTAGAGTTGGAAGGGACCAAGAGGGTCAGAAATCTTAACTAAATCATCCATGACAGATGGCCATCCAACCTCTGCTTAAAAACCTTCAAGGAATGAGAGCCCACAACCTCCCAAGGAATTCCATTCCACTGTCGAAGAGCTCTTACCATCAGAAAGATCTTCCTGATGTTCAATTGGAATCTCCTTTCTTGTAACTTGAAGCTGTTGGCTTGGGTCCTATCGTCTAGAGCCAAAGAGAATATGCTTGCTCCATGTGACAGCCCTTTAGATATTTGAAGACGGCTGGACCATAAAGCTGGACCATAAAGAAGGCTGATCGCCGAAGAATTGATGCTTTTGAATTATGGTGCTGGAGAGAGTCCCATGGATTGCAAGAAGAACAAACCTATCCATTCTTAAGGAAATCAGCTCTGAGTGCTCACTGGAAGGACAGATCGTGAAGCTGAGGCTCCAATACTTTGGTCACCTTATGAAGAAGAAGAAGAAGAAGAGAAGAGTTTGGATTTGATATCCCGCCTTTCACTCCCCTTCAGGAGTCTCAAAGCGGCTAACAATCTCCTTTCCCTTCCTCCCCCACAACAAACACTCTGTGAGGTGAGTGGGGCTGAGAGACTTCAAAGAGGCGTGACTGGCCCAAGGTCACCCAGCAGCTGCATGTGGAGGAGCGGAGACGCGAACCCGGTTACCCAGATTACGTGACTACCGCTCTTAACCACTACACCACACTGGCTCTCTCTTATGAGAAGAGAAGACTCCCTGGAAAAGACCCTGATGTTGGGAAAGATGGAGGGCACAAGGAAAAGGGGACGACAGAGGACGAGATGGTCGGATAGTGTTCTCGAAGCTATCAGCATGAGTTTGACCAAACTGAGGGAAGCAGTGGAAGACAGAAGTGCCTGGCATGCTCTGGTCCATGGGGTCACAAAGAGTCGGACACGACTAAACGACTAAACAACAACAACAACATCATATTTCCTCTCAGTCTCCTCTTATCCAGGCTAAACATACCCAACTCTCTCAACTGTTCTTCATAAGGCTTAATTTCCAGACTCTTGATCATATTGGATGCCGTTCCCTGCAGATGTTCCAGCTTTTTCTTCATATCCAGCTCTTTAAACAGCTTTCCTGTGACTTTGCTGTCAATCAAGCAGAAAATAAAAAAACAGAAAATTCTCTAATTATTTTTTTGAAGTATGATTTCTTAATACCTCTTATGTATTTATGTATCAAATTGGGAGGAATTTTTTTTTTTTAAACTAGCCACAACACCTTGACCTCCTAATCAGGACGAACCTGCTTCTCAGCCCCTTTCAGACCCAAATTGCCTCAGATATGGAGGAGATTAAAGCATACCCAGAGTTTACAACACAAAGCAAACTTAGCAGCAAGGTGAAAAGCCTTCTTCAGAAAGGGCACCAAACTGAACTGGCCTTCAACCCCCAGGTAGTTTTCTATATAATTTGATCTCTAAATAATGATGTTCAGAGCAAAGCCTTTAATTTAATCATATAGAGATGAAATGTCACCCCGTTACCTTTGCCAACAAAGTGCCAACATTTCAGCTGCGAGGCTGTCAGTGAGGTGCTTTGTTCCTTAGTCAATGCTAAAATTTCCGAAGACAGAAATATCAGGAGAAAATATGCAGTTAAAAACACATACACAAAGGCCTCAGTGTAACTACTTTAGAGCAATTTCAGTTAAAATCAATGGGATTTACATTAACATTCGGTTGGTTTCAATGGGTTTTATTGCATCCTTGAGCTGCATGGAAATCAAGGATGGTGTCAGTCAGTCATTTGCATCTTACAAGTGCCGCCAGAACAATCCTTCCTCCCTGATCAGTGCTGCAGAAAGCGGTTAGGATCAAGCAAACTATCTCTGTTGTATCTCCTAAAAGCATTGGGTGGCAGAAAAGCTACCACTGGCAGGTTTCCACTGGAAGTAGCTAGTGTGGGGCCCTGAAACAGGGCATTTTATGGGTGGAGTGGGGTGCAAGACAAATCTGGCCCCTGGGCTGAAAAAGGTTTCTAACTCTGTCCTAAAGCTTTCTTCCTTGCTCATCAGCAATAGTAGAAATAATAATATAATAATCATAATTTATTATTTATAGCCCACCCATCTGGCTTTCTCCAGCCACTCTGGGTGGCTCCCAATTGCATATTAAATACACAATACAACATTAAACATTAAAAACTTCGCTAAACAGGGCTGTCTTCAGATGTCTTCTAAAAGTCAGATAGTTGTTTATTTCCTTGACATCTGATGGGAGGGCGTTCCACAGTGAGGGAACCGCCAGAAGGCCCTCAGAGCTGGATCTCAGTGTCCATACCAATAAATCAGTCCCAATCAAAAGTGCTCATCATCTCTACACATAGTAATACAGAAAGCTTAAAATATTTTCATTCCCAGTATGCAATTATACATTCTCTGTTGGTTTCTGTTTCAGAAGTTGACTTTTAAAATGCAAAGCTCTATACCTCTTGTGCTTGCTTTTTCTTGTTTCCATTTAAATCTGCTGAGCAGGAATCTCAAAGTTCTGCAAACCTGAACCTCAAACCTGCATAATTTTTGATACGTGACTCTCATATACACCCTACGATGAAAGAATCTGCCTTTTAAATTTGATCTGCTGCCCAAGTGCTCTATTTGAACAGGCACGTTTTGTGTTCTGAATACGCTGGGCGTACTATTTTAAAGTCAGAATTATCCATTCCATTGCTCCTCTCTTTGGCAATGCTTCACAAATGTCTACTTTTTCCAAGGTCCCATCACAATTTATGTGATGCAGCTGCCTCTTTCTTCCAGGTTTGACACAAGATGTTCCTGGGCTTGTGTCTTGAAGTTTGGCTTCCTGCCCAAAACGAAGGCATCTGAAACTGTAACACTTAAAATAGAACTCTTGCGAGTGCATCAATCCATACCAATTATATTTATAAGCCGGAACTGCTCTGGGCACGTACTGGGACATGAGGCAAGCACGTATAAAGTAGAGTGAAATGCCAGGAAAGCTTTGTGTTAATGAATAGCTTGTTTGACTAAGATTTTCTTCCTCCCCTTCTTCCCCCAACCTACTGAATGAAATATTATAAAGAATATGTTTATAGAGTCTTCATGCAAGACAGAAACTAGTCATCATACCAGAGGAGCGATGAGGAAGAAATCTGATTCAGTTCACATTTAAAGGTGAACCTATATAACTTGCACTTTCTCAAGCCACTTTCTTAAACAATATATGAATCTAAGCACATCCATACTTTGACATTTGCCCTTCTCTGAATTTTGCAGTGTAGTTCTCCAGTCAAGTAAAGTGTACAAAAAAGGATATAAAATGCAGTAGTGAAAACAGCATGCAAACCTGCATTATATGAGGGAACACTGCTTTGCTAAATGTGTGTAATTGAGAAAAATCTGTATATTAGGAGGCATTTGTACTAAAATGCTGGTGTGTTTCTTTGTAAAAAAAGCAAACAAACCATATACTGATGGAGAACTGAACATTCAAATGTGGAAAAATGAGAAACTAGGTGAAGCTGAAATTAACAGCTTCACCCATCACTACTCAGGAGATATTTTTTTCTATGCCCATCCACTGAGAAAACTGTTTGTTCTTCTCCTTTCTTCAACGGACATACCCCAAATGGTGCCACCTTCTTTTTAAATGTTTCTGTTACTTCACTTAGATTCACTAATGATCTATTATCAGTTATCTGATATTGCCTTGTAACTAGTGGCCATTTGGATCCAGAGATCTTTGAGGAGAACAGCTGACAGGATTACAGCATTCCCAAACCTGCCCCATTCCTCAAAATCCCATTCCATCCCCACATTGGCCATGCAATGGCAGTCAGTGTCATTATTATTTAAAAGAAAAATATATTTTGGACTGAAGAAGTAAATACCTTATCACTGAAACACTCCCTTTTGTGTGTGATCTGAGGTCTGTATAGGTACCAAAATATGTTACACCAGCCTTTCGGATAAACATTAAAATACAATAAGAAACAAATGGACATAGGTACCATAGAGGTTTCCCTCATAAATGAAAGATCCTTCCATTATCAAAGCTGTTAGCTATTTTGGCTACTTTGTGAAAAAGCTATACCAAGACCAGGTTCCTTGGCTTCAAGCTTTTGAAGAGAGTATAAATGAAAGAAGGACACATGGGTGATAGAGAAACTGGAGCACCTGGCTTCAGAGGTGGGTCTCTGAAAGTCTCCAGTACTAACAGAGAGGTAAGGAACCAGTTATTTAATTGTAGGCCTTTTGCCGACACCACTCTTAGGAAGTGGCTTCCTACCAAGTCAGGCCATCAGTCTATCTGGCTGAGTTTCATGTATAGACAGCGACAGTCAGATGGTCTCTAGGGTTTCAGATAGAGGCTTTCCCCCAGTCCTACCTAGAGATGCCAGGGATTGAGTGACATGTGAGTAACACTGACAGTACATCCTGATATGGCAGTAACAGTATCTCCAGGAACACTGAGGGAGTGTCTGCTCTTGGGGATGGTGTGTTTCCCCCCTTTTCCTCCCAGGCTGAGCATTTGAAGGATATGGTGGCTGTGCCTCTCCTCCAACCATCCTAAATTAGTGTACTGAAATGCTTTGAAAAAGATATCCACATGTGTAATGTTGAATTATGTACTTCTTCACAACATATACAGAGATATACGGCTTTTCTTTCAAGGCATTTTGTGGCAGTTTGAGATTTTAACTACAGAAACAAATATAAATAAATAAAATGGAAAAGATAAATCAATTCTCTCAGGATTCTCTCAGGCCATTGGTAGTCTCTCCGGGAGCTGATGGGAAGAGCTCCCTAGCCTAGCTTTGTAGCAATGAAACAATTGCAGTATTGGTGGTAATGATGACATATCACACCCGTATTTTTGTACATTCAAGCTCTAAATTATTTAGCAGACTCTTGCCACTCTGTCAATGAGGTTTTTACAAGCACACACATCAATGAGTCTGCAGGGTGTTGATCAGGGCTTTAGTATGCTGTGAGTGGCAGCCATCCTTTGCCAAAGCAACAGCTTTTACTTTGTGTTTTACTGTATCGTTAAATGTACGCCAGAATTTTTCATTCACAAGATTGGATCTGACCTCTGAGTTAGTGGCCAAAACCACATTGAATTATGAGCCTTCCAGAACAATGCAAGTTACAGATTTCTTGGAATAAGTCCATGCAGGCTTGTATCCAGGGTGAGGGAAATGGATGCACTGCATATGGATTACCTGCAGTGAAAACACAGAGGTCCACATCTTCTGTAATGTGTGGAGACTGGCTTTGTTTTGTTCAGTTTTGTGGTGATCATAGGGAGCACCTTTTTTTTGCAGCAGGGTGCAGGCAGGGGTCCTGTCCTCCATGTCTTAGAGTCACCCATGTTTTAGACAGTGTATGCTCCAAAGCTCTCACTTGCTGGATCATAACCTTGTCGCAGTGAGTGGGCTTGCACATTCCTATGACCCTTGTGAGCGAAGCAGTCAGGAGTCTCTTACTCCCAGCAGGGTCACCCAAGGCAGTATCTTTCCACAAAGACTGACATTGATGCCGAAAGCCAGCATTGCCTGAGCTCTGCAAGTGCAACTTTCTCCTGATTGAAGTACAGTGTTTGAGGACCAGGATATTCACAGGGAAACCAGGATGCTTGTTTACACACCTATTGTATTACCAACCTTACTGTATGCTTGTGAAACATAGACCATTCATAAACGCCATCTCCAACTCCTCAAAAGATTCCATCAATGGTGTCTCCGAAAATGTTTACATATCACTTGGGAAGACAAGTGAACTAATGCCAGTGTACTGGCAGAAGCAAAGATCACCAGTGTCAAAGCAATGATTCTTCAACATCAGCTTTGTTGGACTGGTCATGTTGTGCGGATTCCTGGTTATCGTCTTCCAAAGCAACTACTCTATCCTGAACTTACAAATGGAAAGCGTAATGCTGGTGGTCAACAAAAGATGTTTAAAGACTCTCTCAAGGCAAATCTTAAAAAATGTAGTATAGACACTGACAACTGGGAAACACTGGCCTGTGAGCACTCCAGTTGGAGAACAGCCTTTACCAAAGGTGTCATAGGCTTTGAAGATGCTCAAACTCCAGTTGAAAGGGAGAAATGTGCTAAGAGAAAGGCAGGTTTGGCAAACCCTCACCATGATCAACTCCTGCCCCCAAACCTATGTCTCCACTGTGGAAGGAAGTGTGGATCCAGAATTGTCACTTATGGACTTACTGTTAAAACTGTGTTTATGGAGGGCAATCTTTAATGGCTATGAGTGATCACCAAAGAAGAAGCCGCTCCAAAGCTAAGGATTTAGGAGCACTGAAAAAACAATTTGCTTCAGTTTCAAGGGAATGGTGTGCAAGTTCTTTGATGTATAATGGTACTTCATGGAACACACATCACTCTGAAAGAAGGTTATTAGAGAATGTCAAATCATTTGCCCATGTATGTGCACAGGAAATAGTAGATCTAGCTGAAAGGCATGGAGATCTGTGTTGACTATGGCAATGCATCCCTAGTTATTATAATTATTGTATAATTATAACATTGTTGTATAATCTTAGAATGTTTTATAATATTAAAAGAGGTGTGGCTGTGACTATCATGAAGGGATGTTGCACTTCTGAATTTGCCACTACACTACTGGTTCTGTTGCTACCAAGTATTCTCTGGCTAAATGGCATGAGATTAAACATTGAGAAGTCATAGAGTCTTTCTAGGGACTCATGATGTGAGTTACTTTGTCCACCATACCAAATGAAGGCCTTTAGGCTAGATAGGAAAAATTCTGCCCCATCTATTGTTATCATTCCTCTCCTGTAATATCTTCTCAAGGGCATGATTTCCATTTAGACGACATGTAGAACCAGGTCAAACATGAGAGAATCAGTTTTGTACCTAACTGGCTAATCTGACAGCTCATATAGCTCAATTCCTGTGAAATATCCAGCTAGACAATTTAGTCTTTGAGACCAATGTGTTAGAAAACACATAAGCTGAGAGAGGCAGAGAGGTTTGCTCAAATGTGGAATTACCACCACCTCCATGTTCTTGACAGAAGCAGATTAATTTAATGAGGAGAACATTAATATTTGACTGTGAATCTGGGAATTATTACTAATTGCTCGAGCAATTTCTTGCTAATGATGCTGTAATGATTTTGCCTGTTACAAGCTGTAATACTGTCATGACTGCATTACTCAGATACAAGTCCATGGGGAGAAGTTGGTAGGGTAAATGGTGATTGAAAGTTCCACATTTAAGCAATTAGCCTCCATACTTTCAAAATAAAATGTGCAGTTTGTGTATCTAATGCTCACTGCACTTCTTAAAAGCTCTCTTGCCTACCTGTGGCTAATTCTTTTCAAAGAAGTGCATTTTTAGGAACTGAAATGTTTACGTATTTAAGATTTATATATACTACCTTTCAGCAAAGCTTCCATAGTGGCTTACTAAAACAATATATGGATACAAATATAGCTATATAATGCCACAGTGAAGATAATGCCAAAAACTGCATCTTAAATCAAGAGGATAATTCAGTCTTTATGAACTAGGCTTCACTGGTTTGCAGAAAATTGATCTTTCCTTCTAATTTCATGCAAAACTGCCAGGTACTGGCTGTTCTTTCAAAGGAGCCAGGCGTGAATGCGGGGAGAGTGGGGTCAAAATCTGAATCCAAGGAAGCAGTTAGGAATTAGGAAGTTGTGGATGGTGTGGGAAGGATGAACTAGACATGGTGAGTTACTCTTGCTAAAGGTCTAGCCTTGAGGCCTGAGCTTTATAGGGCTGGTGCACTGAGATTAGCCCTTGGGATCAGCTACCTGGTGTTTAGGCTAATCCTGCAACCTAGACAGCAGCATTGAAGCTCAGAGCTTAATCTACCAGGCTCGCAGCTGGAATGAAACCAGTGGCACAAGAGGTTAGAATAGTGGTGCAGTTGCCTTTTAGACCCTAGATATGATGCTGGATGGCTTTGACAGAGTGGGGGCTTTAAATGGCTCTGTGCATTACAGTTGTCATAGAAGCATAGAATCATAAAATTGTAGCCCAGCCCCCTGCATTGCAGTAATCTTTTGCCCAGTTTGGGGCTTGAACCCACAATTAAGAGCCTCATGCTCTACCAACTGAGCTATTCCAGAGCACACAGTTAGCATTGTGAAGCACACGATTAGCATTCTCCTTTATTTCCCCATCACTATCCCATGTTTCTCAACTGCATCTAAATCTGAAGGAACACTATTGTCTCCTGTGTTACAGAGGCCCAACTGGCTTCAACCAGAAGTGCCAGTTCTATGCTGTGGAATGTTTTCCCGCAATGATTCGGCAGGCATCCTCGCTTTTGACTTTTAGGCATCTCTTGAAGACTTTTTCCTGCCAATGGGCCAAAGCAGTTATTTAAAATTGTTCTTGAGAGCTTTTCTTACTGTCAAGTGATATATAGATTGTGTTAATTAAACAAATGCATCAATTAAATAGCTGCAGCTTGAAATAAATACAACCATGTGTAATGAAGGCAGACTAGAAATGAAAGCAGGCTGCCTGTTAGCAGGTATAAGCAGAAACCCCTTCGAAACCTATTTTGGCATTAAGTGGTAACTAACTAAATTATTCCTGCCAACCTAGCAGTTCGAAAGCACACAGTGCAAGTAGATAAATAGGTACCGCTCTGGCGGGGAGGTAAACGGCGTTTCTGTGCGCTGCTCTGGTTTTGCCAGAAGCAGCTTAGTCATGCTGGCCACATGACCCGGAAGCTGTACGCCGGCTCCCTCGGCCAATAAAGCGAGATGAGCGCCGCAACCCCAGAGTCGTCTGCGACTGGACCTAATGGTCAGGGGTCCCTTTACCTAACTAAATTATAAAATTATTCTCTCTCAAAATAAACAAAATAAACAATAAGTGGTTTGTTTTATTTGAGGTGCAAATTTGAAGTTCTTTTAAAAATATTTGTCTTAGCAGGAATTTGGACACTATTTCTGATGCAAGTTAATGTCCAATAAGATTCAGAAAGGGCTTAGATTTTTCATAAGAACTGAGCATCCAGAAGCTCCTGTGTTGTGATCAAGCTCCTCAAATATAAGCCCAGTCTTTCTACAAGGGTGGTTTGCTTTTCTTATTAACTTTGACGCACCTGTCAAAGTACATTTTCTGCTGGTCTGAGCTCCATTGGTGTTTATAAAAAAGTTCATCCATTGTTAACAGAATTGTATGCACAAGTAAGACAGTAAATGAACTGACAGAACAGTCAAGAGCTGTTATGCTAGTATCAGATCTAACTGCTCTCGATATTCCCAAAGTTATATATTAGTTCTCTATTCATAGCTGAGATGGCCGTCCCTTGTGAAGCCAAGCTAACCTCAGTAACACAACCTTTAAGAATGTTTAGTTTTGACATTAAATGCCTGACATCATTGGGCCCCTTGTGATACTTTGCAGTGACACCATTTTATATCATGATGCTTTGGGAGATAGCAAACTGGTCTGTAACTGGGATATATCTAGGACAAGATGACAGAACCAAGCCCCAAAGGGAAGTAAACCCAGATAGGCTAAGATATCCAAAGTACTACACTTATTATCACATTAGAGTGAAAATCAGAGCAGGATAGGTCACAGTCATGGTGCCAAATTCAATTAACCCACCATGCTAGCAGAACTCTAGCATGGCTCCTGCTAGCACAGCAGGATTTTCCCTTCTCTCCTCTCGGCGTGTACCTCCATGACTCCCACAAATCATCTCTGGAAGGTTGGGAGAACTCCCAGAACAGCACGTGAGAGGAGGAGGAGGAGAGAGACTCTTCCTGTCAAACAAGCAGAAATCTGGAAGCTTCTACTGGCCAAGTTGGCCAAGAAGATGACAACCCTCCCCTACTGCTTGTCCCTATAATCTGATATTCATAACTGAAGATGAAAGCAATCAAGGTGAATAGAAAGCAAGAGCTCAAACAGGCCCAGAAGCTTCCCTTTCATGCAGTGCCTCCTCCACAACCAAACAGCAGGGCCACTATTATCCCAGCCCCACTAGCCCCAGTATATATTGGCTATTAGGAGGAATTATACATGAAAATAAATTTAGATTATGGAAATTTAGGAATGGAAGAACTAAATCATAAAAAGGTATGATAAAGTGGATGGGAAGAAAAAGAGGAGATAATAAGGTCAGGCACAGAAAAGTCCAGATTCAAGAGGGTTGCTGAGTTTAATGAAATCATGTGCACTAGTGTAGGTATGTATCTCTATCTGAATGACTGAAAAGAGGTTGGATGTCCATAGCTCTCTGTTTTCCGTCCTTTGCATTATTTTGTCTACAAGCAAAAGCAATAATATATTTTAGTTGAAAATTTCTTGGCTACTTCCCTCTCCCAAACTTATAGCACTGACCATACCTCATGACAAAACATATAATCAATGCTTGCTCATGTAGGAGGATGCGATATTGGAAACCAAGGTGAGTTTCTAGTTGGAATTCATTGCCTGAGAATGCAGGATGGCTTTGGCTTTCTAAAGATTGTGCCATGCATTTATTTTCTCATTAGCATCTATTTTCCATTGTATGTTTTCAACAAAGGTAACCTTGGAGGGGTGAGTGCATTTCTTCCTGTCAGGAAGAGCCTGTGATGCTCTTCCAAAGGTGCATGCATGATTGAGCAGCAATATATCACAAGGGCCGTAGCAGCGACAGAACTAATTCTCTGTAGGTCATAGGAAGAGGAGGAGGGAAGAAAATCTATTCTGCAGGTTTTTGCTCACTGCATTTATGCGATCATGTGCAGTGTGACAAGTTTCCTTCCAACCTAAACCAATTGTTTATCAACCTTCAATGAGCCTTCTGCAAAAAAAAATGCAGAGATGCAAACATGTTCATGTTAATTTGTTTGGATACAAGTATACCCTCCTTTTAATTATGTTAGAGGCATTGAAGACTACTTCTTTGTACAGTGGTACCTCAGGTTACATACACTTCAGTTTACATACGCTTCAGATTAAACCCAGAAATAGTGCTTCAGGTTAAGAACTTTGCTTCAGGATAAGAACAGAAATCGGGCTCTGGCAGCACAGCAGCAGCAGCAGCAGAAGGCCCCATTAGCTAAAGTGATGCTTCAGGTTAAGAACAGTTTCAGGTTAAGAACAGACCTCCAGAATGAATTAAGTACTTAACCCGAGGTACCACTGTATGCAGTTTCCATTGCAGCCTCTCGCCCTCCCTGAAAAACTGCTCTTGAAAGTTAGAGGACAGTCCACAGTGAAATCCAATAAGGTACAAAGGAACGCATCTTGAAAGGGAAATTGGTCACTCCCAATCTTTTTCTTTCCCTCAACTTCCCTAAGTATAGAATACATTTTTGTTTCTGCACAGGGTTCCTTGGATCCCGACTGCTGTTATCTTGACAGTGTCATTAAAATGAGTAAGTCAGTATTCACAGTTTAAGCAAACAAAACAGCCTGGCCCGCTGAAATGTATCATGAATTCATTGTGATTAATTATATCTCACTTGCATGCAGAGGCAAAGTAGGACTTCTGCACATTTTACATTTTTGGAGAAAAGACTTAAGATGTTTCTGCATTTATAGCATACACACATACCTATATCAGGGGTGTCATGTTCTGTTTCATTGCTTGAGGCAAAATGGGAATGGGCCATTTCCACCCACACCCGCAACCACTGCCTCTCATTTGTTGTGTGGCAGTGACTGTGAAGCGCCTTGGTTGCTGGCGAGATCTCATGATATCTCACCGAAATCTCATGAGATTTTGTGTGCTGCCTGAGATCTTATGAGATCTTGGCGAGATCTTGCTGGAAACCGGTTTGATGTTTTTGTACTGTTTTGAAGAAATTTCTGCAAGTAAAGTGTTTGAATAATATCTAACTGGTCCATTCCAAAAGGAGTCAGTTTTTATACAACCAGTCTCTTCTGGCAGAGGTGAGGTGAGCGCTGCTTCTTGAGCTTCTACTGTTTGAGGCAGGTAACTCACCTTGCTTCATCAGTGGGCCAGGCCTGATATATAGCACTAATGGGGCAGAAATATGTGTATAAACATGTATCATCCAGCTGCGTTCAACATTCAGTTGTTGTTATTGGCTGTACTATATACATTCAGTGGGAAACCTGCTATTGTCTGTACATAATGGATTCAGGTTTCATATTGCTATTTATGTAGTGAAAACAATGCCAGCAGATGTAATTTTAACAGATGACCTCTTGCTTTCAAGCCTGGCCATCCATTTATTTATTTATTTATTTATTTATTTACATTTGTATAACACCCATCATCTGTAGATCTCGGGGCAGTTCACAGCATAAAAATGCAGGATAAAAACACAAAATACATAATAAAAACAAGAACAAACAAACCAATAATCCCCACCCCTTCCCACTAGCACATTTAAAATAATATAGGGTATTAGTCATAGGATGGGTTTCTACTATAGCTCTGCTGCTGGTTCCCTGACTCACTGTAATTGGAATTTACATTGTTTGCACTTCTTCCCTCCCTTGAAACAATAAATGAAGCAAAACTCAAAACGACACTTCTCTGAATTTTGTGATGTAGTTCCCCAACCAAGTAATGTGGGTTTTTATGAGATATGCACAAACTGATTCACAAACATGGCAAACTGAACCAGAAGACTGGGGTTGGGGGGGTTGGGATGAGAAACTGAGAAAAAACAAAATTGGCAGATCCACTGATCCCTAAGCCCCTAAAAACCCCTAAAAAAGAGAGCAAAGTTTGTCTTGTAAATGTCTGCAACATCCCCTAAGCATGGTGATTAATAGTGAAAGCACATTTGATCTTTATATGTACGGGGCAGCTATAGATTTGTGCTAGTGAAGACCCTGGCTGCAATCCAGCACAGTTAGACACACTTATGTGCTTGAAATCAGTGGGCTTAAGTGTGTCTGTGTTGGACAGGAGCCACAATGTACTCTACCAAAGGTCTGGTAACTTCAGATGTTATTCTTGCCTATTATCTTAACTTGCAAGAGTGATGCACTCTTGCCAGCACTGTAATGTGAGAGGCAGGCACTGATGAATAATGTCATGGCAACATCTGTGGTCACTGAAACTCAGAGCTGCGCCTTTCTGATGGATCCCCCCCGACTCAGATATTGTACTGAAGAATGAAAATGCTAAACTTAAAGAGGTTTCCTGGAAGCATCTGACTGTCTGCTGTTAAGAGTCAGAAGGATGGGCTTTTGAGCCTATCCAGCAAAGCTTTTCTTTATGCTTCTATAAAGAGAGAGAGAGGAGGAGAGGCAACTACTGCAGCAGTACCACAAATTTAAAAAGGATATGTAAGAGGGCCCATGGACACACACTTTGTGGTGTTTATCTCCAGGCAAAAGGATAAACAAGTGATGTCAAAGAACTCTGCCTGAGACCCTGGAGAATCGCTACCAACCAGAGGATACAGTGCTAGGTTAGATAGCCATAAACTACAGCTGCAGTACACCAACTGACTTCTGTTCCAAAATCGGCAAAGGTGCTTCAGAATTTGATTAGAATTGTAGAGTTGGAAGGGATCCCAAGGGCCATCTAGTCTAACCCCCTGCAATGCAGGAATCTGGCCCACAGCCATCCCTGGGTGGGCTCAAACCACCAACCTTCTGGTTAGCAGCCAAACACACTTACCCATTGCACCACTGCACTTTCAAAAAATACTAACACAGAAGGAAAACAATACAATACAACCGCAGTACCTAAGCAAGCAAGCCAGCAACAAAACTTGAAATAGATGAGAAGATAATCCAAAATTCCATGGAGAAATTGAGCTCTTAGTTGAGGCCATCAGGTACAGTACAAACGTTTTCAAGGAATAACTCTAAACATCTCACTTCTTGACTGTCTTCCGGGTTGTGTTCCAATTGCAGTGACTTAAGAGTCCGGACCTTTCTCACTATGTCCTAAATCCACAATGTGCTTAACCACTGAGGCTGTCAGTCTTCTGCTCTTAAAGCAGTTTTTATGCTTGCAGATACTTATTCTGACCTTTCTCATAGTCACCCAGGAGCAGCTTGCCCAGGGGGTGGAGCTGCACCAATAGCTTCCTGGTAGCAGAACCACTGCCAATTACCAGGAGGGGTGAGGCAGCACAGACACACCAATCTGGCACTCCCACTGCTATATCTGCAAAGCACCACATTGCCACGTTCTCAACCTTCCCCCCCTCTCAGCAATACAGGGCAGTCCACGCCCATAGTTATCACAATAAATAAGATTGCAGGGACATTGTACAGCACAGATTACACCCTTTAGTTTACAGCTGAAAAACTGATCCAAGACATATTTCTGTCTGTCCGCAGTATCTACACATTCCTTTAATTTTACTCAGTTAATAAATCCACTGCAATGGTTTCAGGGGAAATCAGCACGCAATACTGAGCTACATGGAAAAATGGTCTGAGTTGGTATAAGGTAAAATATGTTCTGAACTTCCTCTTTTTAAATAAACCCATATCTGGTACTGAACTGTTACACAGTAGTTTAAAGAAATATTTCAAATAAGAGTCACACTTAAACATAAAAAGGAGCTCTTCCTTATGCCTACGAACTCCTGATAGCAATGCCAATGTTTCAATACCTGCTAGATATGCCTGTTATATCCATCCAATGTGAGTGAAACCACTGTCCTAATCTCACTTTTCTTTTCTTTTTAACTTTTCCATCTTTTGGCTTTACCCATGGCTTGCTTCAGACTTCTTTGGGGTATCCCCTGTTTTGTAGTTGTCTCATCAACTGCCTGAAAAAACCAAACACATTTTCTACTCAGCTTTATTTTTTGAAAAGATGACCTCATTCGCAAACAACGCTAAACATGGTTTGCTTAAACCAGTGGTGAGGAACCTGGTGCCCTCCAGATGCTGTTGGAATACAACTTTCATCAATCCTAGCCAGGATGGCCAGTGATCAGGGATGCTAGAGTTGTAGACCAGCAACTCTGGAGGGCCACAGGTATCCCACCATTTAACAAATTTAACAAATCACAAGCTGACCTCAACTAATCACAATAGACAATAAAACTCTGGCTTGTTTTTCCAAAGTTTGGGTTTTCCCTTAACTGCTCTTGCCTCATGCCTTTGCAACTATGTGAGCATCTTGGGTGCAGTGGCCAAACCATGGTTAAGAAACAATATTGGTTTGCACATAAAACCAAGCCATAGTTAAAACAAACCAGGGTTCATAAGCCAACAGCAAACCATGGCTTCAGATCATGGTTTGTTAGCAGAAAACAAACCATAGTCAAGTCACTAGACAGGGCTCATACATAATGCTAAGTCACAGTTTAATAAACCATGGCTTGGAATTATTTGCCAACCTGGCCACTGGTATAAAGAAAATGTGTAGCAACTCCCCAATATGGACATATGCTGCAAAACAAAGAGAGGCTTCCCCACTCTTCATATATCAGTGTATGCACTTTTAATTTGTTTATGAATAATATATAAAACATGAAGCAGTCCATAGACAGCATCCCACAGATCATAACATTGTGCTTTCAAGGAAGTAAATTTGTATTGGAGCAGCCTCAGTTTGGGTGCTGTTTTCTCAGATAATTGCAGAATGAATATACTTCAATACAGTTAGTTCATTTTTATTATTAATGCTTGGTGCCATTTCTACAATTTACATGCATCTTTAATCCCCTCCAAGCACCTTTTGCTTAGTTAAAAGGAAATGAATCACTCTGTGTTTGCCTGGTCAGGTTCCCAACGTAATTAAATAACTTCATTCAAAAATTCCTGCCTGAGTTATGCAAGCTTTCAGACTCTGACATGTATTTTATACATCCCTTGGAAACAGCCTACATTTTATTCATTTCTAACCTCAACTTGATTTAGTAACATAGTTTAATAGGCATTTCATTTTGAGGGGAGGGAAATACTGCAGCAATGTAAACTAACTTTCTCTCCAAGAGCCTTTGATTCAGCTAAAAAATCATGTTGCGTATGACAAAGGGCCTATCACAATAGATTGGCTGGGAAGTTATTCTTGAAGAGCACGTTGACTTTGTCAGGGTTTTATATGAGCTTTCTAGTACAGCATCACCTCCAGCACTAGCAACCTCATTTCCATTCATTATGCCCACCACAACAGGCAGCAATACTACTTAGAAATCGGGGTTAATGGATCTCCAGGAATTTGATGAGATTTATGGTTCTGCTCAATAACCTTTAAAGAGTGTATGGATCCGAATGTGGTGCATGTCACAAGGCCAAACATTATTTTGAAAATGTATCAGTGTGTGGGACTAAGCAATTAAAAATCCCAGTGGCTTAGCCCGGACATCCTTATGCACAGTAACAAAATGCAGCACATATGCTACTCCACATAAAAAGCTGCCAAGCACTGTCAGCTTTGCAGAAGAAGGGATGAGAGAGTACATCAAATCAGTTCCTCTCCAAAGTGTGATTGGTACTTCCTGCACATCAGCTGCAGGAGGAACATAGGAAGCTGCCTTAAATCAGGTCAGATTATCTGTTCATCGAACCCAGTACTGTCGGCTCTGACTGGAGGAGTGCCACAGACAGGTTGAATGCAGAGGAATGGTGGAAGGAACCAAGGGATCCCTCAAGAATGAAGGCTCAGAGCCTGGGGATTGGTGGTCAGAGGAAGAAGAGGGAGAAGACTGGGAGGAGGCTTCAGAAGCTCAAGAGGGAACATGGTTTAGTGAGCGAGGGGAGTCTGTGGCAGATGGAAGTCCAGAATCAGAGGCAGAAGCCAAAATGGGAGGGGCCAAGAGGCAGAGATGAATCTGGTTGGTGAAGAAGCATGAGTGTCTCCCCTCACGCTGTGACAAGCTCTCCCCACATCCCCGCTTTCCCAGAACGAGGAGAAGCTCAAAGAGCACGGATGAAAAGTTAGCTTCCTGATGTGGAAATGTTGAGAACTGAATACTGGAAAAATGAGAAACTGAGAGGAACCAAAAGTGACAGATTCACTTATCCCTGACTCAGGCTAATTGTTCAAACCACTTCATATATATTCCTCAGTAATCCTTACAACAGCTTTCTAAATTAGATCAATGTTATAATCCACACTTTAGAGATTGCCACGAAGGGGGGGGGGCAGGGAAGCTGAGGCTGAAAGATAATGGCTACCTAGTACTAAGAAGCCATACTGGAATTGGGAACTTCCTCCTTCACAGTGTTAGTACACAGTCCCACCTCACTAGTCCCAGAGTTGGTTGGGGGGGGGGGGAGATTTCCCACCCCCAGTACAGAATTATCCCCTCCTAATCTATAAATCCAGTTAAGGCAGAAATGTGACTACACACTTTGGAGGATGTGGGAAACGTATGCTTCATATCCTGCCATAAAACATAAGAGGAAAAAGCTGAGCTTGACAGCCTTTCTTCATGATAAAAGATGGGGAAGCAACATTTCCCAGCTTATTTATGGTTTCAGTATATTGACTGTAATAGAATCAGGATAAGAATCTTAAGGCTGTGAGCTATCCATGTCTCTCTCTCTCTCTCTCTCTCTCTCTCTCTCTCTCTCTGTGTGTGTGTGTGTGTGTGTGTGTGTGTGTGTGTGTGTGCACTCCTGCTCACCTGCTGGGAATGGGGAAGATTGTGTCTCTAAATGTCACATTTGAAGTGCACCTTTGGTTGGACAGCTTCTCGCTTTACACTCCCTTGGCTTCCGCAGCCTTTGAAATTCAGAGCCTCTCTCACCTTGAGACTGAGCCTCAGAGTGTTCTTTCAACTATTCATTCCTCCCCCCCCCCCGCCCCCCGCTGCTTTAAGTATCGTGTCAGGGAAAGCTCCTTGCCCGTGGCAGGTTTTTTCTTTTCCCCCTTGGCAGAAGGGTGTGTATTTCCAGCAGATAACTTGTACCTGATAAAGGCTACAATCAGTCAGAAATGGGGTGCTGCTGAGCTAAATTGACATTTTGCCTAATTCTTGATTACCATTATTAAGTGCTTGCTATAAATGAGGCAACTCCCCATTTATGTGGGGGTTACATTCTGAGGCACCACACATTTAAGCATGTTTGAAACACCCTTGAAAAAACCTGCAAACACCCTGTTCCACTCCCACCCTGTCCCACCTCTTTTTGTGATGTTTTTGTGACATTTTTGTGCACCAGCTTCTCCTGGGTCTTTACTCCAGCTGCTGCTCTCCAGATCTCTAGGGCAGGGGTAGGGAATGTGGTGGTAAAATAGAATCAGTCAACATGTCGGTCCATACACAGAGGCCTAGGAAAAACAGCACAGTGCTTCAAAATATCTGGGACAAATCTAGAAAATACAACTGTGATGTGGAACCTATGGTCCTCCAGGTGTGGGCTCCAACTCCCACCAGCCCCAGCTAGCATGGCCAGACATCAGGAACGATGGGGGCTATAGTCCAAAAACATCTGGAGGGCCTCAGGTTCCCCACTCCTCCTCTCTAGAAGACGGAAAGATAGGTACCACTACATTGCTGCCTTCTTAGGTTGTGTTAACTGTGCTTGTACGCAAACACACAAAATTGACCCCCAATTTCATTTAAACCCGAGTTAATAAATTCAGGTTGAAGGGATGGTGTGTGTTGTGTGTTTGCTCTGACTGGGGGAATAATGTGTAAAGGATTAAGAATTACTTGGTTACAGCTTTAGCTGCCGAGTTAGGCCAAATCCAATAGCCTGATTAATGCTCGCTTCTTCAGAGCCTTTTGTGGTTGGAAAGGCTCAGACAAAATATAAAAATCTATTAATTATTGTAGGTATTGTATTCATGTAAGATCTTTCTAAGTCTTTTATTACCATTGTAGGCATTCTTGTAAGCTCCCCCTGTGCCTGCAAATCATTTGCTTATTTTTATATATTATGTTTTGTGTCATTTTACTGTTTCATAGCCAGTGTGTGTGTAAAATTTAACGTGAAACCACAGCTGTTGATTTTCTTCTCCTATCTTTAGATGTATGGTTGCATTTTCCACAGTGTGCCACCTTCTGTTAGGTACATCCATGTGTGTTTGCTTGCTCTGTTGTTACCATACATATCAAAAGGAAAGCATTATACATAGAAAATTTGGAGCATGATTTGGCAAATTTCCATAGCATGTGTCAAGGGCTGCGTGCACATCATAAGCACCCTTCCTCTTTGTTCAAACAGGAACTGTGTGCAATTACATGCACGATAGGCAAGAATTTCCCCTGAAGTGGGTTATTAAAGCAAACACTGGCTTATTGCAGACCTGCCTTCACTCTGAAGGCGCTACTGTGGTGAAGGAGCCCTTTGCTAATCTGAACCTCACCCAGCAAAGCAAAATGTGATTTTGCGTAGAATTCTATATGCAAATAGAACTTTTTATATCTCTCCCTCCATCCACAGGGGTTCCAACAGGATTTTCTGGGTCCAGTATATGTCCAATATATGTTGACTGGACCCTCTGACCCACTCACAAAAGAGACCATAGATGTGCATACAATTTGCATATGCCATGCGTCATATGCAGATTTGTCTCTTTTGTAGGTGGACTGGAGGGGCCCCCAAATAAATCAGTGGCCACACATGTAATAAAATGTCTGACAAACAGAATGTGAATGGGTGAAGGTTTTCAAATGATTGCATTTCCATACTAACCTGTTGAATTTCTGCCTGCCGCGCAGCTGGTAAAGACACAAAAGCCGTGCTTTTCCAAAACCAAGGCCTAGGCTACCATCCTGTGCCCTAGCATTAAGCCCCATTAACACTTCCGAGAAAACATACATGCCTAAGCCACTTTGCAAATTTTTCACATTTCGCATTTGCCAGTTTGGAGGGAGATTCTTTAGCACCACCAAGCACATGATGTGTAACACAGTGGTACCTCAGGTTAAGCACTTAATTCGTTCTGGAGGTCCGTTCTTAACCTGAAACCATTCTTAACCTGAAGCACCACTTAGCTAATGGGGCCTCCTGCTGCTGCCGCGCCGCCGGAGCACAATTTCTGTTCTCAGCCTGAAGCAAAGTTCTTAACCTAAAGCACTATTTCTGGGTTAGCGGAGTCTGTAACCTGAAGCGTCTGTAACCTGAAGCGTATGTAACCTGAGGTACCACTGTAGAAGGGTAAACTATGGAGATTCCAAGGGCAACTAGAAAATAAGACGGAAGCAAGAAAGGGACACTAACGGGGGGGGGGGGACCAGCCCTTTAAGACTCCACGGATTCTTATCACCTGTTTAAGAGGCATAACAGTTTCCCCACATCCAGATCAATCTGACAACTAGAGAAAAGAGGTCTATGCCATTCAACTTTCATCTGTCTTTACCTGATTCCCTGGGCAGGATTTGACTAATTAGTTCCATCAGTGGAAAAATCTGTGCATGGACTTCTGCTTTTGCAAAGGAGCTTTCCCCTGTCCTCTCCCCAGTATGCCCCCTGAAATTGGTCAGGCTGAAACTGGTCAGGAGAACCTCCGGGGACAATGTGCAGGAGGGAGGAGAGGAGGGGCCGTGTTGTCTAGCAAGTCAAGAAGACAAAACAATAACCTCAGCACAAAGCTGAATCCCTTCCCATGGCTTCCCCCCTCTTCTATAAGCATTCTCCTCCTCCTTTTAACCCAGGGGTCAGCAACCTTTTTCAGCCATGGGCTGGTCCACCGTCCCTCAGACCTTGTGGGGGGCTGGACTATATTTTGGAAAAAAATATGAACGAATTCCTATGCCCCACGAATAACCCAGAGATGCATCTTAAATAAAAGGACACATTCTACTCATGTAAAAACATGCTGATTCCCGAACCATCCACAGGCCAGATTGAGAAGGCGATTGGGCCGCATCTGGCCCATGGGCCTTAGGTTGCCTACCCCTGTTTTAACCCATCAGTTAAGCTGGCCACCACCATTTCCCTACTGCTATCATCTGTGACAAAGAACTGGACATTTACAACAAGAGTGGCTAACTTGTGGCCCTCCCTATGTTGCTGGACTCCATCTCACAGTGGCTGCAAACCAGCATGGCCAGAGGTAGTTCAACAACATCTGATTTACAATAAAAATGGCAGGTTGCTGTCAGCCCCTTTTCTACAGCTCTGCTCTCTCCTTCCTCTTCCTGTTCCCGACATGTGTGTCATTCTCAGTGGCGTAGCGTGGGTTGTCAGCACCCGGGGCAAGGCAAGTAATTTGCACCCCCTAACCCGTGGATTTTAGCACTCGAGTCTCTTCCGCGCGCCCCCCCCCAGATGTTGCGCCTGGTGTGGCCGGCCCCCCTGCACCCCCCACGCTACGCCACTGGTCATTCTCATTCTGGAAGAGGCAAGGCTTTTTAAAAGGTGTTTGACATCAGCTAGATGAAACTTTAAAAATAATTATGCGTTATGAAACTAAGCCCAAACCCTCAGGGTTCTTACTAGCGAAAATATCATTATACAGGGAGGAGGGGCAGAGCTGTCAGCTGCAAAAGCACCCTGTGCTGAGAGTCTGTATTATCATTATTTCATTAATGTGTAATAGTCGTTATGGTTGATTGCTTTCATTCATGTTGTGTAGTGTTTTCTTCTTTCTATTTTATTGACATTTCACAACCCTTATGAGAATCAGTTGGAAAAAAGAAGGAGGAAGGCATTGGGAAAGTTAGGCTCAACAAGAAATATGTTTCAAAGGCGGAACTGAAACAAGTCTAGTCTTTCATTTACCTTAAAGCCAACATAACAAAAAGATGGAAAAGCCAAAGCAGGCATGTACAGGAGATGTGGCTTTGCGGTGGGAACACTTGCCAAACTTGATAGGCTGTGGAAACATGAGACAAGAAGATCTCACCTGAAACCAAGATAAAATGGTTTAGGTCACATGCGATTTCAGTTATCCTTGATGAAGGTAGAACTTGAGTTTTATCAGCAGCAACTGAAGGGAGTACCGCATTTTTTGCTCTATAAGACTCACTTTTTCCCTCCTAAAAAGTAAGGGGAAATGTGTGTGCGTCTTATGGAGCGAATGCAGGCTGCGCAGCTATCACAGAAGCAAGAACAGCAAGAGGGATTGCTGCTTTCACTGCGCAGCGATCCCTCTTGCTGTACTGGCTTCTGAGATTCAGAATATCTTTTTTCTTGTTTTCCTTCTCCAAAAACTAGGTGTGTCTTATGGTCTGGTGCGTCTTATAGAGCGAAAAATACGGTAATTTGAGCTTGTGAACACAATTTCCCTCAATATACACAATTTTACAAGCAACTTCCCCTATATAGTGTATTTTTGCATGCTATTTTCATGAAGATATGCATTTTATGCACTCTTTCGTCCAATATATATGGGAGCCAGTGTGGTGTAGTGGTTAAGAGCGGTAGTCTCCTAATCTGGGGAACCGGGTTCTCTGCTCCTCCACATGCAGCTGCTGGGTGACCTTGGGCCAGTCACACTTCTGTGAAGTCTCTCAGCCCCACTCACCTCACAGAGTGTTTGTTGTGGGGGAGGAAGGGAAAGGAGAATGTTAGCCGCTTTGAGATTCCTGAAGGGGAGTGAAAGGCGGGATATCAAATCCAAACTCTTCTTCTTCTTCTTCATTTCTATATACATTGCTTGGCTAGAGAACTGCATTGCAAAATTCAGAGCAGTGTGAATTTTGAAGGATAATGTTCCACTTTTTCTTTTTCCTCCCCTCCATGTTTTGGAGAACAAATAAAAGTGGTGTGTTTTTATATGTAAGGTGCAAAAGCTGACTCCTGTTTCTACATAGAATAAAATCCCGGCACCAAATGAAAGGAATGGTGAAATTGGCATTCATAGTAAGATGTAACCAATCCACTTTAAATTATTTAATTGCAATGCTTCTGCAGCCAGCCAGGTATGGAGGGTTGCAACACAGGCACTTGGCTGTGCCATTTGCCAAAACCTTCTCTCTCCAGAGGAATTGGGGTTGAAACACCTATATTTGCCCAGGCCTTAGGCAGTTGTGCATTATATTATTCTTTTATTATTATATTTCCTCTTCCCCTTTTTCTTCTCTGCCCTGCTATTTGTCCCTCTCAGTTTCTCTTCTCACCTTTCTCCATCAGTCTTTCTTTTTTGAATTACAACCAGCCACTCACATATATTCTCTCACCCTTCTCACCCTTTCCACGGTTCTCATTCCAAGCCTTTTCGGAATGGGTGGAGCACTGGCTTACATGCAGGAGGTGCCTCTCTCTGGCACCTCCAATTAAAGGAAGAGCATGTCATGGGCAAAGCCTTTCTCATTCCAAGATTCTGGAGAGCTACTCTCAATGCAGAGTAGACAAGGGGTGGCCAACATGGTGAGCTTCATAGGTTGTTGAACTCCATCCATCAGTGCTATCAGTCCCAGTCAGCCTGGCCAATTGGCATGGATGGCTGAAGTTGGAGAACCATATTGGCAACCTCTACAGCTGAGCACTCACTGGGCTTGATAGGTTCATATATGTTTATCTTCTACCATTTTGACCTCCAATACTGCTTCTGACAAAGTGTGCAAGATCTAAGCAATGTATTTATTTTAAAAATAGTTTCAGGAGAGAGAGGAACCCAAAGACGTTGTTGTTCTAATTGCATCAATTTTTACAAGCTAGAAATGTGGTGAGTGGACAGAGGCATTGATCCGTAGTCATCATCATCTCCACCATCCAGAAGGAGTAATGATTATTGGGTGTTTCTGATTATTAACCAATGCTGCAAATATATATGGAGAAATGCCATATCTGGCTATTAAGCAGCTTATGGAGTGCATTGTTCTGTGGGAGAAAGGAAGAGAAGAGTGTCAGGGAAAGTGGTAAGGAGGAAGAAAATGTGAGAAACTCATATGTATTTCTTTATTTGGAATCAGTGGCAGATGATGCCCATTGGGATTGCTGGCATGGGAGGCAGGGAGGCCAACAGCAGATGGAGCTAGAGCAAATGACAGCTGCAACCACAGCCAATGAGAGGCCCCCGCCTACTGAGCTCTACAGGGGCAACACTGGGATGAAGGAGGAAGCTCTCAAGGAGTTCCACTCCTTGGCTGGTGGTCAGTAAGAAGGTGGGCATGTGAAGACTCCCTAGAGGCAGACTAAGGCTGGTGGGACCGTGTCCTATTTGCCTCAATGGGTGGAAGCTGCCTCCTTGCAGCTGGGACTGAAGCTACTTTCAATTCTAACTAATTGGAATCTGAGCCCCATAAGGCAGCCGAAGACAGAGTTGATAGACCCAACCAGGCCATTATCTAGAGCTGGGAACTAGGTAATAAGGTAAAGGTAAAGGACCCCTGGACAGTTAAACCCAGTCAAAGGTGACTGTGGGGTTGGCGTGCTCATCTTGCTTCAGGCCGAGCGACCCGGCATTTGTCCACAGACAGCTTTCCAGGTCATGTGGCCAGCATGACTAAATAATAATAATATTAGTCATAATTTATTATTTATACCTCACCCATCTGGCTGGGTTTCCCTAGCGACTCTGGGTGGCTTCCAACAGAATATCAAAATGCAATAGTCTATTAAACATTAAAAGCTTCCCTAAACAGGGCTGCCTGCAGCTTCTGCTGCAATGGAAAACAATGATGAAGGCAGAGCACATGGAAATGCCATTCACCTTCCCACCGCAGCGGTACCTATTTATCTAATTGAACTGGTGTGCTTTTGAAATGCTAGATTGGCAGGAGCTCGGACAAAACAACGGGAGCTCACCCAGTTGCAGGGATTCGAACTCCCAGCCTTCTGATTGGCAAGCCCAAGAGGCTCAGTAGTTAGACCACAGTGCCACCCGCGTCCCTCAGCTGGTCTCTAGCCAGACCCTGCCCAGGAGCCAGAATTGCTGAAGTCCCACCACCCATACCACTCCAGCTGAGGGATGTAGAACCAACTAGCTAGGTCCAAATTGTCTGCTGCCCTTAGCAAATCAATCCCCCACTCAATTCCCGATAGCTTCAGGTGCTTTAATTATGATTAAGCATGGAAATCAGACCTCAGTTAATTCCAGTGATTTAACTACAGTGGTACCTCGGTTGTCGAACATAATCTACTCCAGAAGAGCATTCGACTTCTGAAACTTTCGACAACCAAGGCGCAATGGACAGTCGGCAAATTCAATTGAGACAATTGAGAAATGAGCTTCAGTACCCGTTTGACTTCCGAGGTGCATTCAAATCGGAAGCATTTATTTCCAGGTTTTTGGTGAAAACCAAAATGTTGAACTGAAGCATTCAGCAAACGAGGTACCACTGTACTCAAACTGTAGTTGTGATCCAGATCTGTGAATCTCTCTGAGACTAACTATAGCTCCTCAGATTCTGTTTCACACAGAGACATTCATGCACACCTACAATAAAAAAATATTGAGATCAGGTTGCCTTACCGACGTTCCCAAAGTATTTGATGTGTGCCTCAGGATAGTTTTGCTCCAAAACTAATTTCTTGAATTTTTCTTTGATGTCATCTCCCACTTCCGATCCCCTAGCTTTAAACACAAGCAAAGGTTGAGTAAATTGTTGTTCTCAGAAAGGCTGAAATATCTGTTTTATGTCTATAGAGCACCCAAAGTCTCTTATTCTTGCCATCTTCTCTGGATTGTCCATTAGACAGTCAGGAACAGAACCCCCATGAAACCAGAGAAGAGGATCTAAGGAGGCCTGGCCAAACTTGGCCCTCTAGAGGTTTTGGGGCTACAATTCCCATCATCCCTGACCACTGGTCCTGTTAGCTAGGGATGATGGGAGTTGTAGTCCCAAAACATCTGGAGGGCCAAGTTTGGCCATGCCTGATCTAAAGGAACTGAAAGCCTACACAGGTGCTGACTGTCCCTATTTGCTAGTGGGAGGCTTTATGGTAGCTGCTCTTTCTGCTGGATCATTGTTAATATTGCAGCCCCCTGTTTCCTTTTATTTTGGGGACACCTTTTATCTTCATGTGAAGTGCTAAAGTGGCCATTATTTAGGGTTCAACCCCCTTTTCCAAAAAAGATTCCTTCACCATGGGAAGCATTGATTATTCCATTAGCCACTTTTTATTCTAGAAGATTATTGTAGTCAAGATTTTAAATAGGTTTTCCTCCTTCTTTTTAACTCTGTACAGTACAGATGACTGTTGACAGCAAAAAAGAGGGGGGTGTATATTAGCCAGATAAGTATAGATAAAGATATTCAATAATTTTGTATTCTATTTTTGTATGTTAACTAGAGCCGTAATTGGATTGAACAGAACTTAGGGTACCCTTCCATAAACTTAGGGTATCCGTCCAGATGTTTTAGGCAAAACCTTCCACCAGCCACCAAACTGTACTACAGGAGGAAAAGGCAGGGCAGGGCCAACTCCTTCAGCACAGCAGAGTGAGGAGCACCACTGTGTGTGTGTGTGTGTGTGTGTGTGTGTGTGTGTGTGTGTGTGAAACTGAGCTTGCTTCTTTCCTCTCCTCCCAACCTATTCTCCTTTTGTGACTTTTAGGGTGTGTGTGTGTGTGTGTGTGTGTGTGTGTGTGAGAGAGAGAGAGAGAGAGAGAGAGAGAGAGAGAGAGAGAGAGAGAGATTTGTAACTTCTTTGTGGCTGAAGAATGAGTTGAAAAACAACAACACTAACTAACTAACTAACTAACTAACTAGCATCCTTTTTGCTGAACCACAGATATGCCACAGGGTGGAGTGAGGGTTATTGGTTTGTTTGTTTTATGTTGTGAACTGCTCTTAGATCTATGGGTGAAGAGCTGTATTTAATAAATAAAAATAAAATCCATTGCCATAACACATACCAGACAGATACATGGATTCGTGTTCTGATTTCTTCTTGTACATAATGACATACTTTTCATAATCAATATCCATGACTTTGGCAATACCATCTATACAGGAAACAACACAAGATATCAACTGAAGGAAGCGGGTTCCTCATTTCTTGGCTGTTAGTGGAGGGGGGGCAGGCAAATGGGGATCAGCCACTCTTAGTCACCTTAATTCTTCATTCTTTCTCCCACCCCCTCATTAATATGTCTTCCGAATTTTAAGGGAGGTGAATCTCCATGACTTAATAAGTGTCCTGCCCAGGTCCACTGCCACAGATTGCCCTCCCTAAAGCAGGCAGTGGGAACCACCATTCCTTCACCCCCACACATTTCATCTTGTTCCCTGTCTTACTTTCCCCCTCTTTTAGCCATGGTGTTAGGCATGGCAGACTCCTCCAGCTCTTGAGTCAGAGAAAAGGGCGTCCTTCTTAAAAGGAAGGTGTTTGTGTGGCCAAGGCTGCAAGTACTATGCTGAAAATCTAAAGTTAAATGTAAATGTTGACTAGTTACCATAGGAAATATATGATTATGTGGACACTTTCTCAACCCCTTCCCCAGAAGGCCTTGCTTTGAGGAAGGACACCCCCCCTGCCTCTTTCTAAATACAGTCATACCTCTAGTTGCGTTCGCTTCATGTTGCATTCGCTTCATGTTGCAGATGCATTCTGCACGCTTTGCACATGCGCAGAATGGCTGTGTGCACTCCATGCTTGCACAGAAGCAGCACTCTAGTTGCGGACTTTTCGGTGTACAAATGGCACCCCGGAACATATTGTGTCCACAACTAGACTTACCACTGTATGTGGCAGGGAGGAGGGGGGACCTTAGACCCTGTTTGGAGAGTAGCAGAGCAAGCAGGTTGCAGAGAGGCTCCAGACGGTGAGAACTCACCACCCCTTCTGCTCCTCCTTAACTTTGTTGAGAGCCGCCCACAGTGGCTGGGGTAACCCGGTCAGATGGATGGGATATAAGTAACAAAATTGTTGTTGTTGTTGTTGTTTGCCTGGCTCTATTAAACTAGAACTTTTCCTGTGGCATCCCAAGGGTTTTGGAGAACCTCAAAAATAATAAAACCCTCTAGGTGAGCATTACATTTATTTCAGCCAATCCTAGTGCCAGGAAAAACTGGCCAACTTTTAAGTTCTCCAGCACTCTTCATCAAGCACAATATTACCAAAATAATGATTAATTCACCCACCCAAAAAACCAATCAGACTGGGATGATATATATGAGGGCAGCTTAAAGGATCAGTTGCAAGATAAAGATTGTAGGGTGACAGAGTCCCTTCCCAGTACTATACAGATCAGTTGTCTGGCTGCCGGGGATTCTGTGATAAAGAAGAAAAGACTGCTCCCCAGGTCTGAGAACATAGATCCCAGCTGTAACCCAGAACTCCCTTGTGCAGCCTTGAGTGAAACACTCAAGTTCCTCCTGGTTAAGCAGAGGGGAGATCAAAAGAGAAAGCAGGAGTCTTCCATTTTGAAAAGCGCAAGATTAATTTTGGATGGCAACAAGGCAAATCATATCCTCCTAAGTAGGGAAGTGGAGGCATTGGTTTAACCATCTGCCATGAACCATAACTCAGGGGGTAAATCACTTCCTTTGCATGTGGAATGTCCCTGGTTCAATTCCTGATGTTGTGCAACTTAAAAGGATCCTGTCACTGGGATGGAAAGAGACTTCTGACACTGGGATGGAAAGAGCCACCGTCAGTCTGAGTGGGTCAAACTCAGGCAAATGGACAAATAGTTTTTGGCAGTTTCCTGTTACAGCGGTACCTCAGGTTACACACGCTTCAGGTTACAGACTCCACTAACCCAGAAATAGTACATCGGGTCAAGAACTTTGCTTCAGGATGAGAACAGAAATCACGTGGCAGCGGTGCGGCGGGAGCAGGAGACCTCATTAGCTAAGGTGGTACCTCAGGTTAAGAACAGTTTCAGGTTAAGAACAGACCTCCCGAACGAATTAAGTTCTTAACCCGAGGTACCACTGTACTGTGATGTCTCTTTTACCAACCTTCATATACTGCTCTTTTGCTCTCAGATCACAAAACGCAGATGGAGATTTAAAAATATTTATATGTGTTGTTTGAACTGAGGGAAAATCAGCTTGCAAAAGAAGGGTTTGCATGAGGTAAAGATGGGCAAAGGACTTCCACATAACCAGACTGTTACGTACCTTTAACTCCTCATTTGCCCTTCCTATCTCTTTGTTATTTAGACTGATAGTCTTATGCTGCATCCTCTTTTCAACCTCCTCCTCCTCCTCTCACTTCTCTCTTGAATCTCAAGATGAGAGGTCAGCTTGGAACGATCTTCCGAAAGAACTATGGAGCAAGCATAGCTGCCTTTGTTTTCTCTAGGCTACCTAGGTTTCGTGAGACCCAGTGCTTTCTTTCAAAAAAAAAGTTTAGGGGTCCTCTCATATTCCTACTCATATTGAAATACTGCCCCCCTCAGTGAGGCCAAACTTAAACAAAATGTTTAAGGGTATGTGTCCCCCTGTGTCCCCCCAGAAAAAAGCACTGGCTAGACCTAGAAACCTTTTTCTAGGCAAGCTATGTATTTCCTAAAATAAACAACCTTATTGGTGGGTGAGTGATTGCACTGCTCTCCCCCTCATAACTTGATTTTGCACTCAAAAGAAATGGGAAAAGTAAATGGGAAAAAGAACAGATGTTTTAACATTTGCCCAAATCACAGCATCTGGATCTTCCGATCACAAAACATACTTTTTCATCAGGTAATAGGGTGGCTCATGGTAGTCATATTTACCAGGAAATTCGAATACACCAGGTTTGTCAGTGTACTTGAACACAAGAGCTGATTGTTTGCAGACACCATCCCTGGAAAAGAGAGCTAAGTGAAAGCACTTCAAAACCAGATACCCAGCCTGCTTCCTGCCTTGCCTCCTCTACTTGTATTTTTTAGGGTGTCAGAGCCACTGATGGAAGAATACAGTACCAGTAAGATGCCTTAGACTTTACCAGAGGGAAGGATAGCCAGAGTGTCAAGAGGAACAGCACCCTGTTGCTATCAATGCCTTCAAAATGAACAGGCCTTTTTGGAGGCCTCTACATTATCAAATGGTTTCCACAGGATTACTCAATGTCTCCATTGGCATTCCAGCTATGTTTTATTTATATCGCTATGCCCAACCTAAGTGGCTCTTTATGATATATTAAGATTAAACAAGACCAAAAAAAAAAAGAGACAATAGGGGATGGGAAACATGTGGTCTTCCCTAAGCAGCAGCTCTGTACAAAATCTGGACATTGCTCCATCCAGCTCAATATTGTCTACACTGACTGGCAGTGCCAGAAACTTTATGCCCTTTCCAAAGCATCTCAAAACGATTTCAGGGGAAATCAGGGCTGTGGCTCAGTGGCAGAGCACCTGCTTTGCATGCACAAGGACCCCGGTTCAATTCCCAGCCTATGCACGATGGGAGGAGAGGTATCAGTTGTAAGGTACTAACGACATATAATTAGCGGTGAGTGTCATATCGGCATCCGAAACCTCCACCGTGTGGTCCATCGGTGATATTTTCTGCTCATACTCAGTCAACTCAGGCAACTTGGAAGCTATCCCGATGGGGTGCCACTTCCCGACAGTCTAAAATAGAAGAATTTTGATTGACATTTTATAGGGCAGAGAAAGTTGACAAGCAACCCACCTCATCTCTAGCATTTTCCTACCAGAGCTAGGAGCATGTATCAAACTCAGGCAGCTTGCTGATCACCAAGCTTGTGGGTCTGGGGGAGACGAGAAGGGGGACACAAAAGTAACAGGGCCTTTACTCAAGAGCAAAGCTGCTCTATGGGTATCCTATCTAGGTAAGGCTTCCCCATCCTGTTAATGTGGCTGAAAGTCCCATCTGTAAACGTCTTACCTTTTGGGGGTCAAAATTCGGGTACACAGGGATGTCAGCACTGACAGGAAATATGTAGGCAGGGGTCAGTCCAAACACCAGTAGCAGCACAGCAATCATCCTGGAGCTGGTTCTCTCCTGCTCTTACTGTGAACACCATGTGCAGGGGGAGAGAATGATGGTCCAGGGTTGCAGCAGCCCAGTTTAAATATCTTCCTCCAAATGTCTTCAAAGCACATCCCACTCACCAACGTATGCCAAAGGGAAGAACAGAGTGGGAGCAACAGGGTTATTTTTGAAGGGAATTAGTTTTATTTGTGGTGTGGAACAAGGTGGAGTCTCCTTTGTGCTTCAGAAAAAGGGAACAAACATGCTTGTTCTCTTGGGTTGTTGAGGGGGATGTTCTTGAGGGGGGTGTTCAAGGCTGACACATTCCCTTCCTGGGCAAGTACAGAGGTCACAGGTGCTCCATGGCATCTCCTCCTCCCACCCCACCCCATCTCCACAAGCTGGCCCAGCCCTTAATGACTTGTGGTCTTTTCAGCAAAAGGAGTAGAAGACCTATCACAGAATGAAATACTTAAGCTTATCCAGGATATTAGATCACTGGACCACACATCCCAATTGCTGGTGGTGGGAACTGCCACCTCAAGGACCTGATCAGGCCCACCAAACTTTCCCCGGTGGCAGCACTGCCACAGGTAGGGGAATGTGCAGAAGACCAGCAGGTGCGGAACAATTATCCTAACCATGGGTTGAAACTAGTACACCCAGCCCAGTGCCAAAATGGAAATATAGATCATCCCTTGCCACCCACCCTGCTCCCAAAATAGATCTGATGAGCGATGGGGAGATGGTCATCTAGTATTGTGGAGAAATCCACCCTAAGCAGTTCATTCTGTGAAAAGCCTTCTACCTCTTTTGTGGGGCAAGGGATGGTGGCAGATGTAAGTCTTTAAGCTCTGGGCAAACTTGGGTGAGGGGAGGAAGGCAATGCCTCAGAGATCATGTTATCTTTGCACCCACCCAGGAATGGAATGTGCCAGCCTTCAAAAACATCCCCCTCAACATCCCAAGAGAACAAGCATGTTTGTTCCCTTCTTCTGAAGCACAAAGGAGTCTCCACAGGCTTCGATCAAATGGCAAATGGCCACTTGGGCAAGATGAATCTCCAGCCACATCTTTGTACGTGAGAGGTAGGAAGGGAGGAAATCAAAAGTAGTGATGTTATTCCTCTATAGGCTGCTATTGAAGGTCACTCCTCTTAGTTGCTGCAATGTACCTTGTTCCACCCACCCCACAAATAAACCAATTCCCTTTAAAAAAAATAGGCCTGTTAAGTAGCATCTGTGTGGAGACAGCATTGACATAGTTGGCATAACAGAAATCTGGTGGAACACAGAGAACCTGTGTGACACAGATTCAGGTAGGTAGCTGTGTTGGTCTGATGCAGTAGAAATAGATAGATGATAGATGATAGATGATAGATGATAGATAGATAGATAGATAGATAGATAGATAGATAGATATAGATAGATATAGATAGATGGATGGATGGATGACAGATAGATAGAGTCCAGTAGCACCTTAGAGACCAACTAAATTTGTTCTTGGTATGAGCTTTTGTGTGCATGCACGCTTCTTCAGATACACTGAAAAAGAAGTCACCGGACCTTTATATATATAGTGAGAGGGTGGGAAGGGTATTACTCAGAAGGGTTCTGGGAATGGGTGAAAGGGAAGAATCCAAAATAGAAGGCATTGTAGCAATGGATGAGTTCAACTACCCTCACTATTTTCTTTCATGATAGTTTTGCAAACAAGTAATGGTGGCGGGGGGGCGCGGG